>NW_027269345.1:0-222500 GCF_023055355.1 Agelaius tricolor
AGGCGTCCCAAGGCAGCGGCATTGATGCCATGGCGAGAGGCAGCACGAGCCCTGCGCTGCAGCTGCCGTCCCTCTCCTCCATGCAAACGCCTTAAAAACACCTGCATGAGCTTCCAACCTAAATCCTGGACTGGCTTGGAACAAAGGAAGCAGCAGCAGGCGCTGAAGAAAGGAAGGCACTTGTGGCCACCATTCAGGGCTGGAGGGAAGCACTTTGCTATCTGCTGAGGACATGCTCATGCTTTGCTGCTGGAAGATCCTGCTTTGCTCTACTGGAGCCCGTTCCTACCAATGCATGGGCTTCCATGGTTCCCGGATCAAGTCTGGTGCACCTGTGGGCAACAAGTCTGTCCCGTGTGCATCTGAGTGCAGAAAAGAGCAGGACATGGCTGCTTCCAGCACTTGTCTTGGCCGCTCCTTCAGGGGGCTGGCAGCATCATCAGAGTCACAGAACAGCTTCTCCTGCCAGAGTTATCCCTATCCTCTGCACTTCCCCAGGTGTCTGTCTTGATGTTCACCGGGGACCTACCTGTTTGTGGCCGTCCTTTGCCATGCTCAGCCGGCAGCCAGTTGCGTTTGCACGTGAGCTGCCACAGAAAGACACACAGGAAGTGGAGCGTTGAATAGCAGAGGCTGGGCCAATTCTTTTTCTTTCCGAGTGCAAGAAAGACAGAAAAGCACAAGGAAACGTGACAGCGTTTTGGTGGAGTCTCTTTGTCCTGTGAAATTCGGTAGCTGTTTTTGTTTCTGTGCTACTGCTAATCCCTTCCTTGAAAAAATCATTCCAGAAAGGAGCAACATCATCTGACACGTACCAAGTGTTGCCACCAGTTGCTCCAGGTGCTCCTAGCAAGAGCCCCTGTAGGATGGAGCACAGGCCCTAGTGCACAAAGTCGGCTTTGGCTGCCCTCTTGCAGAGAAGCCCTCTGGAGGCACAGGTCTCGGGGCAGGAGATGGGCACCAGCGCTGCCAGGGGCTCGGGGGACTCTGCTTTGGCGGGGACTCTGTCACACCTGCTGATCTCAGGACTCCCTGGGCCCCAGGGCTCAGAGCAGCATTTGTGCCCTGGCTCACACGCTCCTTGTCTCTGTCACACGGCCGCGCTTAGCGTGGCCACCATGCGGGACGTGTCCCGAGGAGGCCGTGCCAGCTTCTGTGGAAGGCCCTGTGCCCTTCCCGCCACGGCTGGGTCAGCAGCCACGGGGGCTCCTGCTGCCCTGAGCTTGCCGAGCAGGGCAGCCTTTGCTTATGGTTTGAGCCGTTCCTAAAGATCCTGTCGGGCTGTGTGAGACACTTGGGGCAAGGCATTCCTTCCAACCTGGGCCACTTTGGGGGGCCTGGGGGCGGCCCCAGGGCAGGTGGCAGGGTGTGCAAGGGCCCTTTGTGACACGGTGCTGCAAAGTCACCGTTCCATGGAACAGGACCTCTGTGACATGCGGTGACATGGGTGTTGGCAGCGACGTGGCCACACCACAGTGCTCGGTGCACGCCACGGGACAGGACGGGACAGAGCACAGTGCCCTCGTTCCTTGCTGACCCGCAGCTTTCCCGAGGCGTTACTCCTGCAGGTGACCTCGTGGCCAGACCACAGGACTTGGTGACCTCTGGCCTTGCCGAGGCTTCTCTTCTGCAGGTGTCCTTGAGGGCAGAGCGTGGCCTTGGATGAGCACGGTCCTTGACGAGGAGTCTCCTGTCCTTGTGGCTGGAGGCCTCGAGACCAGAGTGCAGGACTTGCTGTCCTGTAGCCTTGCCAAGACTTCACTCTTGCAGGTGCCTTCAAGGCACAACTGCAGCACTTGCTGACTCCCACCTTTTCCCAGCCATCTTCTCCTGCAAGTAGCCATGAATCCAGGCAGAGACGTAGAGCACAGACCTGCGAGCGTGCCCAAAGTGGCCTGGGAGAAGGAGGACCAAGAAGGCCCTGGAACTGCTCCAGCACAGCAGCCTGAAGAGCAGTTCCAGCTACTGCAGAAGGGTGAGTGGCAGAGGTGGGCCACAGGGCTGGTGCCTGAAGCCAGCTTGGCCCCATCCCATCCCATCCCATCCCATCCCATCCCATCCCATCCCATCCCATCCCATCCCATCCCGTCCCATCCCCTGGCGACATGCCTATGGAAAGGACAGAGCAGGGGCCGGGAGGGACAGACACCCCACAGCCATGCTCCATGCCCTGGGGCATGGCAGGGCTGTCCCTGCCTGGGCAGCGCAGGGCTGGCCTTGTGTTCTCCGGCCTCTCCCGCAGCCCCTCAGCTCAGGCTGCGCTCGCTCTTTGCCAGGTGCAGCCGTGCAGCGCGCACAAGGGCAGGAACGCACCCGTGGCCTCTTCCGCACGACGGCGCAGGTACCTGCAGCCATCCCCAGCCGCGCTGGGCCTGTTGTCACTGCTCAGCCCAGCACCGTGCTCGGAGCACTGCATGCAACATCCCCGGCTTCTTGGCCTTCTGCTATAGATGGTTGGCAAATTCATGAAGAGGATGCGGGAGGAAGAGAGCAGCGGCACGGGCACCGTGCTCAGAGCGTACCCTCCCATCTTCAAAACCAAGACCAGCGCTGCCCTGCTGGATATGCTTGTAGAGGAGGGTCCTTCCAGTGCAAAGCAAGTAAGCAGCCTGTGGCCTGGCTTCCATGCTCCCAGCAATTGCTTGGCCTCCCAAGCCACGCCTGCTGCTCACTGGAAGCCTTGAGGCCATGGCAGTGGGGTGGCAAGGGAAGTACTTTTCTGGGGCAGCTGGGCACATGACTCCCTCTGGCAGCTTTCCAAGTCTCCCCTGCCTTCTCCAGGTGCCCGCCATGGTCAGGTACATCCACCAGTGGCTCGCGGCCAACGAGTTTCCTGAGTACAACCTCTACAGGCCCCTTCTGGATCTGACAGAGGCACGGCCCGCTGATGTGGTGATGGCTCTCCTGCGTGTGGCCCCATCATGTGACAGGTACGGGGCCCACGTGCCCACAAGGCTCAGGCCTCAGCAGCCCATCACCCTGTCCAGCCTGTCCCAGGAGTGTGACACACAGAGAAGTCCAGGGCCCTCTGGCTCCTCCCTTTGCCCGCCCCGGCATGTCAGCCCCCAGCGTGCTGCCATGCTCTCTCCCTGCTCCTCAGGGGCCAGTCCCCACAGGGCTGGGCTGCCTGTGTGCCGAGGGACAGGGGGCAGAGGCAGGGCTGGCAGTCAGCTCAGCTCCCCACTGCGGCCCAGGCCACAGTGCTGTGTCCCAGACCCCCCTGAGACAGAGCTTTGACCCCACAGAGCTGCTACCACCATGTGGAAGACCATCCTGTGCTCGTGCAGGACTGCAGAGCCGGCCATGCTCATACTCCTGGACGTGCTGGCCAACTGGCCAGAGCACAGCACGTGCACCTCCGATGGGGACCACACGGCTGTCCTTGCCCTGGCTGTGAGTTTCTGCAACTTGCCTTTGCTCAGCCCAAGCTCACCTCTCCATCAGCTCTCCATCCTCCCTCGCCCACAGTGCCTCCCTGCCTCAGGCACTGGGCGGAAACCTGGCCTAGGGGCAGCTTCAGAGCCACCAGGCCCGGTGCTCCCCCCCGCGTCTCTGCTGGCCTCTCCTTGCCACGCTCGGGCTCAGCCACACGGACACCTCGGCACTGAGCTTGGGCTGCTCTGCCCTTTGCAGGCAACTGTGGTGATGTGGAAGATCCTCCAGATGCCCTGTGTCCCACATGTGGTGAGCGTGCATTTCCCCCGCCTCTTTGTGCACCTGCTCTTCCAAGTGCTCTTCAGCACCTTGGATATGCCAGAGGCGGCCGATACCTTCTGGAAGGGATGCCAGCAGCAACACGGCCTTGCCACCGAGCCCAACAGGTGCTCCATGCAAGTCCTCCTGTCCCTGCCACGTGCCCAGGGCAGGTGCCAGTGCCCCCAGCGTCACCTGGCCTTTGTTCTGCACACAGCTTTGCAGAGCAGACCCTGAAGGCCCTGCTCTGCCGACTGCACTATGAGGATGTGGCGGTGGCAATGGAAGACAAGCGTGGCTGGGACACGCTGCTCTGTGCTGACACCCACCACTGTGCTGTGGGCGTGCTGGCCAGGTGAGACCCCCTGCTCCCCAACTGCCCTTGGCATTTGTGCCCTGCGCCCGGGGTGCCCCACACAGTGGGGCCCCGTGGTCGTGGGCCACAAGGTCTTGTCACCAAGGGATGGCCAAGGAGACTGCAAAAGGCTGGGAGAGGAGCGTGCCCAAGAGCAGCCACCTGCACCAGGGCCCGGCTCCCCCTTGCAGGGTGCTGGAGAAGGCCTGACCTCTGTCAGTCAGTCCTGGCAGAGGTTTACCCCTGCCTCCTCAGGGTTTTGCTTCCCATTTCCTCCTATCAGAGAAATGCACCACGCATCCGAAGCCTCGTGTTCTGCGATTGCATTCCACCTGCTGGGGCTGCTCAACAAAGACATGCCATGCCGGGATTTGCCTGCTATGGCGTTCCTTGTGGAGGTGAGCCTGAAGGCCAGCGCTGCCTGGCTGAGCTGCCTCCCGGCTCTCTGCCCTCTCGTGGCCGCAGCTGCCCGGGACGGTGCCCGCGCCCTGTGCTGTTGCCTGGGCCCAGCCCTGTGGGGCTCCCCCATCAGCGGCCTTGTGCCTTTCAGATCCTGGACTGCCTGGACTTGAGTCAATGCCGTGACAGCGTCCTGGAGGTCATGTCCAAGAACCTGCAGAGCCAGTGCAGGGAGATGCGTGGCTTGGCCCTCAGAGGCCTCCTGGTGCTCGGCACCAGTGTCTCGGTGAGAAGAGGGCAGCGGCTGAAGCCATGCTGCCAGCATGGGGCTGGGCAAGGCAGTGGCTTGGCCTTGGCTGGCCTTTGGGCGCTGAGGCAGCTGCTCCCAGCTCTCCTGCCTCCCGCTCCAGCTGCCCGAGTGCTTTGGCACAGCCCTTTGGCCTCTGGGCCCTGTGGCAGCAGGATGGCGTTTCACACACTCGTGTTCCACGCAGGCCGTAAGAATGTGGAGCCTGCATGAAAGGCTGGTGGAGCTCCTGCAGGAAAGTGACAGCGACATGCTTAGGATGACCATGGTTCTCCTCAGTGGTTTGTTCCTGTGCAATGGCGCCCCGCTAGCCAGGCCCCTCGCCCTGCAGCTGGCTGGGGCGCTCCTGCCGCTCTTTGACAACGTAAGGCTCTGCGCCTCCAGCCACGGCCACCGGCTGCTGCCCGCAAACTTTGTGCCCCGTGCATTTTCAGGCCTGTGCCCAGGTGGGCGTCAAGCAGCCCATGCCGAGGTCTCTTTTCCTTTCTTTCATACAGGATGACAGCCAAGTGCAGTTGTGCTCCATGTTCATCTTCCGAGAGATGCTGTATTTTTTACCGGAAAGGGACAAAAAGGCCATGAAGGCACACGTGCGCCAGAGCCTGCTGCCACTCTTCTTCCACTGCCATGACGAGAACCAGCGCGTGGCAGAGGTGAGGACTCAGCGGCTGCCGCTGGCCCCCTGGCAGGGGGGCTGGTCTGCCTCCCGCTCTGGCGCCTGCTGGGCTGCAGCCTCCTCCTGGCCTTGGTACAGGCACCTGTGCGGGTCCTGCGCCCTGGGCTGTGGTGCCATTTCGGGGTCTCTGCTGCTCTCCAGGCCTCCCAGGAAACGCTGCATTGTTCAGCCACATTCCTGCACAGGAAGGATCTCCAACACATGCTGCGGCTAGATCAGACCTGGAGGTTGGGCGAGAGCCTGGTAAGAACGGCCTGCAAGCCCCAGCCTCGGGCTGCAGAAGCCCCCTGGCCGCGCTGCTCAGTGAGCGCGGCTGGCAGCCGCGCCCCTGCCCAGCGCTGCAGCCAGGGCTGCCAGCCTGCACCCCACACGCTGCTGCCTTCCCTGGGCCGCGCGGGCTCTGCTCCAGGCTCCTGTGGCCCCGAGGCGGGCGCCGATGGAGCCCCGGCCCAGCTGGGCTGCAGGGCGGCACCGCGGCTCCCCGGGCAGCAGCCGCCCTGCTGCCCCGTCCGAGCCCGGCGCCGGCGGCTGCTGGCCGCCTGGCAGGGCTCTGCAGGCAGGGGTGGCCAGTGCTGGCCGCACGCAGCGTCCGGCCAAGGGGCTGAGCCTGCACCAAGTGCACCCTCCTGCCGCTCTCTCCAGCTGGCAGGGGACAGGAGCCGAGCGGCCGAGCAAGTGCGCCACGCCCTGCAGTACCTGGAGAGCCCACAGGAGTCCCTGCGACAGGCGGCCATCAGGTTCATCGGTGAGCCACCAGCATGGGCTGCCCTTCCCCTCCCCGGCCCGCCGCAGCTCGGCCCCAGCCCCGGCCCCGGCCCCAGCCCCGGCTGCTGCCCCGGCAGCGCCATCCGTGCCCGGCGCCGTGGAGCCCCGCCTGGCCTCGGCGCTGCTGCCGCCCTCTGGCAGCCGTGCCCTTGGGCGGCAGCGTGCGGCAAGGGCCCGGCCCGAGCCCTGCCGGGGCCAGGAGGCCGTGTGGCCACAGGGCTGGCAGCGCCGCTGGGCTGGCAGGGAGCTGTGCCGCTGGCGCCCTGACAGGCTCTGTCTTCTCAGGGATGGCCGGGCGCCACCTCAGGGGCCACAAGCGACAGCTCCGCCACATCTGTCGGGGTGAGTGAGGCCAGACGGCTGCCAGCCCCAGTTGCCGGGGGCAGCTGCAATCCCTGCCCCGCTGCCCAGGCCTCTGCTCCCTGTGCGCAGCAGGGCTGCCGTGGCCACAGCACAGGCTCCCATTTCAGGCCCACGTGGGCCAATAGTGTCCGGTAGCTTCGGGCTCATCCCTTGCTCCCTGCTCCCTCCTGGCCATGGCCAGAGCCGGCCTGCATGGCCCTGCCTCGGGGGTCTCCTGGGCTCCCCAAAGATCCAGGATCTGACCGTGGCTCTGTTCCTCTCTCTTGCAGCCCTTGAAGACAAGGCAGAGGACATCAGCCCTGCCACCAGAAGCCTGGCTCTCCAAACAGCCTTTGTCCTCCGCGCTGTGGAGAGAGCTCCGGGCTCCATCGTGCAGAAGCTGCAAGATCAACTTGGCAGGGCCCACAAGAAATGGCCTTGTCCCTGGGGCCACAGCTGGCTGTGCTGCTGGAGCTCTGAGGAGAGCTGATTTGAGAGGCTCTCTGTCTGCTGGGGCCTTCTGAGCCGGGGGGATTTTTCTTTGCTTTAAGATTGTTTTATTCCTTCTTTTTTGTTGTTCTTTAGGATAGAAATATAGAATGTGTTCTAATAGCCAGACTCCCAGGAGCTCTCTTTGGTGCCCAGCGTTTGCAGGGCACGGGGGAAGAAGGGAAAACGGGTCCTTGTGCCAAGCGAGCAGCCCTGGTGTGGAGTGGGGAAGGAGAAATGGCCAGAAGGCCCTTGGCCTTGGGTGGTTCTGCTGAAGCCTTTGTGCTGGCGACAGAGGGGCCGGGCAGGTGCCGGAGCTGCAGGGATCCCTGCCAGACTGGTGCCTGGAGATGGCCACAAGCCCTCGTGGCCAGCCAGGAAGGGCCATGTGTGTCCTCTTGCCCGTGTCTTGCCGGCTGCAATGCTGAGGCCTCTGAGGTGCCTCTGGATGCGGCTCCTCTGGAGCTGCCTCGGGGCTGCGCCGCTGCCGGGCAGCTTGGCCGGGCTGGGGGGAGCCTGAGGGGACGACGGGGCGGTGGGAGGCCGTGAAGGGATGAGGTGCTGCGGAGGCCCTGACAGGACAAGGTGCTGGACGAGGTGCAGGAGGGCCCTGTGGCAGGGAGTGGCTGGCAGGAGGCTCCAAAGGGACAGGAGGCCCATGAGGGGCCGGGCTGCTGGCAAGCCCTGAGGAATTGGGTGTCAGCCTTGTTCCTGACAGCCGGGCACTTCCCCAGAGAGGCTCCCACGCCTGGGGCAGAAGCCCTGCTGGCTGGGCCTCAGCAGGAGGGTGGGGACCCCCCGAGGTGCCCAGACTGGCCTGGCTGGGAACAAGGAGGCCAAGGGGGCCCTGCCGAGGCAAGGTCACTGCTTGCTGCCAGGGCAGCGGGCAGAGCAGGGCTGGCGGCCAGCCTGGGCCCTGCGGCTGCCCAGGCCATGGTGCTGAGGATGAGGCCCTGCTGACACAGAGCTCTGGCCCCGCAGAGCTTCTGCCTCCGTGGCTAGGGCGGCAATGTCTCCTTGAGCAGGGCTGCTGAGTCGCTGCTGCCAAAGTTGCTCTGGACGCCACAGAAAGGGCACCAGAGCGCGCGCAGGAACAGCAGCACCCCCAACGCCGGCACCTGCTCCAGGAGGCCTCTGCACCAGCCGCCATTCCAAAGGGGCCATACTCTGGGCACTATTGCGTGGGATTTAGCAAAAGGCTTCCGCGCACTCGACCACAATGGCTGTCTCTTGCCTTGCCAGCCTCACGGCAATGCTTGGCAGCTGCCGCTGCAGCCTGTGCCCCTGACTGACTACAGTGACCGTGCTTGAGGGCAGACTCGCCTTCCACTGGCAGGCGTCCCAAGACAGCGGCATTGATGCCATGGCGAGAGGCAGCACGAGCCCTGCGCTGCAGCTGCCGTCCCTCTCCTCCATGCAAACGCCTTAAAAACACCTGCATGAGCTTCCAACCTAAATCCTGGACTGGCTTGGAACAAAGGAAGCAGCAGCAGGCGCTGAAGAAAGGAAGGCACTTGTGGCCACCATTCAGGGCTGGAGGGAAGCACTTTGCTATCTGCTGAGGACATGCTCATGCTTTGCTGCTGGAAGATCCTGCTTTGCTCTACTGGAGCCCGTTCCTACCAATGCATGGGCTTCCATGGTTCCCGGATCAAGTCTGGTGCACCTGTGGGCAACAAGTCTGTCCCGTGTGCATCTGAGTGCAGAAAAGAGCAGGACATGGCTGCTTCCAGCACTTGTCTTGGCCGCTCCTTCAGGGGGCTGGCAGCATCATCAGAGTCACAGAACAGCTTCTCCTGCCAGAGTTATCCCTATCCTCTGCACTTCCCCAGGTGTCTGTCTTGATGTTCACCGGGGACCTACCTGTTTGTGGCCGTCCTTTGCCATGCTCAGCCGGCAGCCAGTTGCGTTTGCACGTGAGCTGCCACAGAAAGACACACAGGAAGTGGAGCGTTGAATAGCAGAGGCTGGGCCAATTCTTTTTCTTTCCGAGTGCAAGAAAGACAGAAAAGCACAAGGAAACGTGACAGCATTTTGGTGGAGTCTCTTTGTCCTGTGAAATTCGGTAGCTGTTTTTGTTTCTGTGCTACTGCTAATCCCTTCCTTGAAAAAATCATTCCAGAAAGGAGCAACATCATCTGACACGTACCAAGTGTTGCCACCAGTTGCTCCAGGTGCTCCTAGCAAGAGCCCCTGTAGGATGGAGCACAGGCCCTAGTGCACAAAGTCGGCTTTGGCTGCCCTCTTGCAGAGAAGCCCTCTGGAGGCACAGGTCTCGGGGCAGGAGATGGGCACCAGCGCTGCCAGGGGCTCGGGGGACTCTGCTTTGGCGGGGACTCTGTCACACCTGCTGATCTCAGGACTCCCTGGGCCCCAGGGCTCAGAGCAGCATTTGTGCCCTGGCTCACACGCTCCTTGTCTCTGTCACACGGCCGCGCTTAGCGTGGCCACCATGCGGGACGTGTCCCGAGGAGGCCGTGCCAGCTTCTGTGGAAGGCCCTGTGCCCTTCCCGCCACGGCTGGGTCAGCAGCCACGGGGGCTCCTGCTGCCCTGAGCTTGCCGAGCAGGGCAGCCTTTGCTTATGGTTTGAGCCGTTCCTAAAGATCCTGTCGGGCTGTGTGAGACACTTGGGGCAAGGCATTCCTTCCAACCTGGGCCACTTTGGGGGGCCTGGGGGCGGCCCCAGGGCAGGTGGCAGGGTGTGCAAGGGCCCTTTGTGACACGGTGCTGCAAAGTCACCGTTCCATGGAACAGGACCTCTGTGACATGCGGTGACATGGGTGTTGGCAGCGACGTGGCCACACCACAGTGCTCGGTGCACGCCACGGGACAGGACGGGACAGAGCACAGTGCCCTCGTTCCTTGCTGACCCGCAGCTTTCCCGAGGCGTTACTCCTGCAGGTGACCTCGTGGCCAGACCACAGGACTTGGTGACCTCTGGCCTTGCCGAGGCTTCTCTTCTGCAGGTGTCCTTGAGGGCAGAGCGTGGCCTTGGATGAGCACGGTCCTTGACGAGGAGTCTCCTGTCCTTGTGGCTGGAGGCCTCGAGACCAGAGTGCAGGACTTGCTGTCCTGTAGCCTTGCCAAGACTTCACTCTTGCAGGTGCCTTCAAGGCACAACTGCAGCACTTGCTGACTCCCACCTTTTCCCAGCCATCTTCTCCTGCAAGTAGCCATGAATCCAGGCAGAGACGTAGAGCACAGACCTGCGAGCGTGCCCAAAGTGGCCTGGGAGAAGGAGGACCAAGAAGGCCCTGGAACTGCTCCAGCACAGCAGCCTGAAGAGCAGTTCCAGCTACTGCAGAAGGGTGAGTGGCAGAGGTGGGCCACAGGGCTGGTGCCTGAAGCCAGCTTGGCCCCATCCCATCCCATCCCATCCCATCCCATCCCCTCCCATCCCATCCCATCCCGTCCCATCCCCTGGCGACATGCCCATGGAAAGGACAGAGCAGGGGCCGGGAGGGACAGACACCCCACAGCCATGCTCCATGCCCTGGGGCATGGCAGGGCTGTCCCTGCCTGGGCAGCGCAGGGCTGGCCTTGTGTTCTCCGGCCTCTCCCTCAGCCCCTCAGCTCAGGCTGCGCTCGCTCTTTGCCAGGTGCAGCCGTGCAGCGCGCACAAGGGCAGGAACGCACCCGTGGCCTCTTCCGCACGACGGCGCAGGTACCTGCAGCCATCCCCAGCCGCGCTGGGCCTGTTGTCACTGCTCAGCCCAGCACCGTGCTCGGAGCACTGCATGCAACATCCCCGGCTTCTTGGCCTTCTGCTATAGATGGTTGGCAAATTCATGAAGAGGATGCGGGAGGAAGAGAGCAGCGGCACGGGCACCGTGCTCAGAGCGTACCCTCCCATCTTCAAAACCAAGACCAGCGCTGCCCTGCTGGATATGCTTGTAGAGGAGGGTCCTTCCAGTGCAAAGCAAGTAAGCAGCCTGTGGCCTGGCTTCCATGCTCCCAGCAATTGCTTGGCCTCCCAAGCCACGCCTGCTGCTCACTGGAAGCCTTGAGGCCATGGCAGTGGGGTGGCAAGGGAAGTACTTTTCTGGGGCAGCTGGGCACATGACTCCCTCTGGCAGCTTTCCAAGTCTCCCCTGCCTTCTCCAGGTGCCCGCCATGGTCAGGTACATCCACCAGTGGCTCGCGGCCAACGAGTTTCCTGAGTACAACCTCTACAGGCCCCTTCTGGATCTGACAGAGGCACGGCCCGCTGATGTGGTGATGGCTCTCCTGCGTGTGGCCCCATCATGTGACAGGTATGGGGCCCACGTGCCCACAAGGCTCAGGCCTCAGCAGCCCATCACCCTGTCCAGCCTGTCCCAGGAGTGTGACACACAGAGAAGTCCAGGGCCCTCTGGCTCCTCCCTTTGCCCGCCCCGGCATGTCAGCCCCCAGCGTGCTGCCATGCTCTCTCCCTGCTCCTCAGGGGCCAGTCCCCACAGGGCTGGGCTGCCTGTGTGCCGAGGGACAGGGGGCAGAGGCAGGGCTGGCAGTCAGCTCAGCTCCCCACTGCGGCCCAGGCCACAGTGCTGTGTCCCAGACCCCCCTGAGACAGAGCTTTGACCCCACAGAGCTGCTACCACCATGTGGAAGACCATCCTGTGCTCGTGCAGGACTGCAGAGCCGGCCATGCTCATACTCCTGGACGTGCTGGCCAACTGGCCAGAGCACAGCACGTGCACCTCCGATGGGGACCACACGGCTGTCCTTGCCCTGGCTGTGAGTTTCTGCAACTTGCCTTTGCTCAGCCCAAGCTCACCTCTCCATCAGCTCTCCATCCTCCCTCGCCCACAGTGCCTCCCTGCCTCAGGCACTGGGCGGAAACCTGGCCTAGGGGCAGCTTCAGAGCCACCAGGCCCGGTGCTCCCCCCCGCGTCTCTGCTGGCCTCTCCTTGCCACGCTCGGGCTCAGCCACACGGACACCTCGGCACTGAGCTTGGGCTGCTCTGCCCTTTGCAGGCAACTGTGGTGATGTGGAAGATCCTCCAGATGCCCTGTGTCCCACATGTGGTGAGCGTGCATTTCCCCCGCCTCTTTGTGCACCTGCTCTTCCAAGTGCTCTTCAGCACCTTGGATATGCCAGAGGCGGCCGATACCTTCTGGAAGGGATGCCAGCAGCAACACGGCCTTGCCACCGAGCCCAACAGGTGCTCCATGCAAGTCCTCCTGTCCCTGCCACGTGCCCAGGGCAGGTGCCAGTGCCCCCAGCGTCACCTGGCCTTTGTTCTGCACACAGCTTTGCAGAGCAGACCCTGAAGGCCCTGCTCTGCCGACTGCACTATGAGGATGTGGCGGTGGCAATGGAAGACAAGCGTGGCTGGGACACGCTGCTCTGTGCTGACACCCACCACTGTGCTGTGGGCGTGCTGGCCAGGTGAGACCCCCTGCTCCCCAACTGCCCTTGGCATTTGTGCCCTGCGCCCGGGGTGCCCCACACAGTGGGGCCCCGTGGTCGTGGGCCACAAGGTCTTGTCACCAAGGGATGGCCAAGGAGACTGCAAAAGGCTGGGAGAGGAGCGTGCCCAAGAGCAGCCACCTGCACCAGGGCCCGGCTCCCCCTTGCAGGGTGCTGGAGAAGGCCTGACCTCTGTCAGTCAGTCCTGGCAGAGGTTTACCCCTGCCTCCTCAGGGTTTTGCTTCCCATTTCCTCCTATCAGAGAAATGCACCACGCATCCGAAGCCTCGTGTTCTGCGATTGCATTCCACCTGCTGGGGCTGCTCAACAAAGACATGCCATGCCGGGATTTGCCTGCTATGGCGTTCCTTGTGGAGGTGAGCCTGAAGGCCAGCGCTGCCTGGCTGAGCTGCCTCCCGGCTCTCTGCCCTCTCGTGGCCGCAGCTGCCCGGGACGGTGCCCGCGCCCTGTGCTGTTGCCTGGGCCCAGCCCTGTGGGGCTCCCCCATCAGCGGCCTTGTGCCTTTCAGATCCTGGACTGCCTGGACTTGAGTCAATGCCGTGACAGCGTCCTGGAGGTCATGTCCAAGAACCTGCAGAGCCAGTGCAGGGAGATGCGTGGCTTGGCCCTCAGAGGCCTCCTGGTGCTCGGCACCAGTGTCTCGGTGAGAAGAGGGCAGCGGCTGAAGCCATGCTGCCAGCATGGGGCTGGGCAAGGCAGTGGCTTGGCCTTGGCTGGCCTTTGGGCGCTGAGGCAGCTGCTCCCAGCTCTCCTGCCTCCCGCTCCAGCTGCCCGAGTGCTTTGGCACAGCCCTTTGGCCTCTGGGCCCTGTGGCAGCAGGATGGCGTTTCACACACTCGTGTTCCACGCAGGCCGTAAGAATGTGGAGCCTGCATGAAAGGCTGGTGGAGCTCCTGCAGGAAAGTGACAGCGACATGCTTAGGATGACCATGGTTCTCCTCAGTGGTTTGTTCCTGTGCAATGGCGTCCCGCTAGCCAGGCCCCTCGCCCTGCAGCTGGCTGGGGCGCTCCTGCCGCTCTTTGACAACGTAAGGCTCTGCGCCTCCAGCCACGGCCACCGGCTGCTGCCCGCAAACTTTGTGCCCCGTGCATTTTCAGGCCTGTGCCCAGGTGGGCGTCAAGCAGCCCATGCCGAGGTCTCTTTTCCTTTCTTTCATACAGGATGACAGCCAAGTGCAGTTGTGCTCCATGTTCATCTTCCGAGAGATGCTGTATTTTTTACCGGAAAGGGACAAAAAGGCCATGAAGGCACACGTGCGCCAGAGCCTGCTGCCACTCTTCTTCCACTGCCATGACGAGAACCAGCGCGTGGCAGAGGTGAGGACTCAGCGGCTGCCGCTGGCCCCCTGGCAGGGGGGCTGGTCTGCCTCCCGCTCTGGCGCCTGCTGGGCTGCAGCCTCCTCCTGGCCTTGGTACAGGCACCTGTGCGGGTCCTGCGCCCTGGGCTGTGGTGCCATTTCGGGGTCTCTGCTGCTCTCCAGGCCTCCCAGGAAACGCTGCATTGTTCAGCCACATTCCTGCACAGGAAGGATCTCCAACACATGCTGCGGCTAGATCAGACCTGGAGGTTGGGCGAGAGCCTGGTAAGAACGGCCTGCAAGCCCCAGCCTCGGGCTGCAGAAGCCCCCTGGCCGCGCTGCTCAGTGAGCGCGGCTGGCAGCCGCGCCCCTGCCCAGCGCTGCAGCCAGGGCTGCCAGCCTGCACCCCACACGCTGCTGCCTTCCCTGGGCCGCGCGGGCTCTGCTCCAGGCTCCTGTGGCCCCGAGGCGGGCGCCGATGGAGCCCCGGCCCAGCTGGGCTGCAGGGCGGCACCGCGGCTCCCCGGGCAGCAGCCGCCCTGCTGCCCCGTCCGAGCCCGGCGCCGGCGGCTGCTGGCCGCCTGGCAGGGCTCTGCAGGCAGGGGTGGCCAGTGCTGGCCGCACGCAGCGTCCGGCCAAGGGGCTGAGCCTGCACCAAGTGCACTCTCCTGCCGCTCTCTCCAGCTGGCAGGGGACAGGAGCCGAGCGGCCGAGCAAGTGCGCCACGCCCTGCAGTACCTGGAGAGCCCACAGGAGTCCCTGCGACAGGCGGCCATCAGGTTCATCGGTGAGCCACCAGCATGGGCTGCCCTTCCCCTCCCCGGCCCGCCGCAGCTCGGCCCCAGCCCCGGCCCCGGCCCCAGCCCCGGCTGCTGCCCCGGCAGCGCCATCCGTGCCCGGCGCCGTGGAGCCCCGCCTGGCCTCGGCGCTGCTGCCGCCCTCTGGCAGCCGTGCCCTTGGGCGGCAGCGTGCGGCAAGGGCCCGGCCCGAGCCCTGCCGGGGCCAGGAGGCCGTGTGGCCACAGGGCTGGCAGCGCCGCTGGGCTGGCAGGGAGCTGTGCCGCTGGCGCCCTGACAGGCTCTGTCTTCTCAGGGATGGCCGGGCGCCACCTCAGGGGCCACAAGCGACAGCTCCGCCACATCTGTCGGGGTGAGTGAGGCCAGACGGCTGCCAGCCCCAGTTGCCGGGGGCAGCTGCAATCCCTGCCCCGCTGCCCAGGCCTCTGCTCCCTGTGCGCAGCAGGGCTGCCGTGGCCACAGCACAGGCTCCCATTTCAGGCCCACGTGGGCCAATAGTGTCCGGTAGCTTCGGGCTCATCCCTTGCTCCCTGCTCCCTCCTGGCCATGGCCAGAGCCGGCCTGCATGGCCCTGCCTCGGGGGTCTCCTGGGCTCCCCAAAGATCCAGGATCTGACCGTGGCTCTGTTCCTCTCTCTTGCAGCCCTTGAAGACAAGGCAGAGGACATCAGCCCTGCCACCAGAAGCCTGGCTCTCCAAACAGCCTTTGTCCTCCGCGCTGTGGAGAGAGCTCCGGGCTCCATCGTGCAGAAGCTGCAAGATCAACTTGGCAGGGCCCACAAGAAATGGCCTTGTCCCTGGGGCCACAGCTGGCTGTGCTGCTGGAGCTCTGAGGAGAGCTGATTTGAGAGGCTCTCTGTCTGCTGGGGCCTTCTGAGCCGGGGGGATTTTTCTTTGCTTTAAGATTGTTTTATTCCTTCTTTTTTGTTGTTCTTTAGGATAGAAATATAGAATGTGTTCTAATAGCCAGACTCCCAGGAGCTCTCTTTGGTGCCCAGCGTTTGCAGGGCACGGGGGAAGAAGGGAAAACGGGTCCTTGTGCCAAGCGAGCAGCCCTGGTGTGGAGTGGGGAAGGAGAAATGGCCAGAAGGCCCTTGGCCTTGGGTGGTTCTGCTGAAGCCTTTGTGCTGGCGACAGAGGGGCCGGGCAGGTGCCGGAGCTGCAGGGATCCCTGCCAGACTGGTGCCTGGAGATGGCCACAAGCCCTCGTGGCCAGCCAGGAAGGGCCATGTGTGTCCTCTTGCCCGTGTCTTGCCGGCTGCAATGCTGAGGCCTCTGAGGTGCCTCTGGATGCGGCTCCTCTGGAGCTGCCTCGGGGCTGCGCCGCTGCCGGGCAGCTTGGCCGGGCTGGGGGGAGCCTGAGGGGACGACGGGGCGGTGGGAGGCCGTGAAGGGATGAGGTGCTGCGGAGGCCCTGACAGGACAAGGTGCTGGACGAGGTGCAGGAGGGCCCTGTGGCAGGGAGTGGCTGGCAGGAGGCTCCAAAGGGACAGGAGGCCCATGAGGGGCCGGGCTGCTGGCAAGCCCTGAGGAATTGGGTGTCAGCCTTGTTCCTGACAGCCGGGCACTTCCCCAGAGAGGCTCCCACGCCTGGGGCAGAAGCCCTGCTGGCTGGGCCTCAGCAGGAGGGTGGGGACCCCCCGAGGTGCCCAGACTGGCCTGGCTGGGAACAAGGAGGCCAAGGGGGCCCTGCCGAGGCAAGGTCACTGCTTGCTGCCAGGGCAGCGGGCAGAGCAGGGCTGGCGGCCGGCCTGGGCCCTGCGGCTGCCCAGGCCATGGTGCTGAGGATGAGGCCCTGCTGACACAGAGCTCTGGCCCCGCAGAGCTTCTGCTTCCGTGGCTAGGGCGGCAATGTCTCCTTGAGCAGGGCTGCTGAGTCGCTGCTGCCAAAGTTGCTCTGGACGCCACAGAAAGGGCACCAGAGCGCGCGCAGGAACAGCAGCACCCCCAACGCCGGCACCTGCTCCAGGAGGCCTCTGCACCAGCCGCCATTCCAAAGGGGCCATACTCTGGGCACTATTGCGTGGGATTTAGCAAAAGGCTTCCGCGCACTCGACCACAATGGCTGTCTCTTGCCTTGCCAGCCTCACGGCAATGCTTGGCAGCTGCCGCTGCAGCCTGTGCCCCTGACTGACTACAGTGACCGTGCTTGAGGGCAGACTCGCCTTCCACTGGCAGGCGTCCCAAGGCAGCGGCATTGATGCCATGGCGAGAGGCAGCACGAGCCCTGCGCTGCAGCTGCCGTCCCTCTCCTCCATGCAAACGCCTTAAAAACACCTGCATGAGCTTCCAACCTAAATCCTGGACTGGCTTGGAACAAAGGAAGCAGCAGCAGGCGCTGAAGAAAGGAAGGCACTTGTGGCCACCATTCAGGGCTGGAGGGAAGCACTTTGCTATCTGCTGAGGACATGCTCATGCTTTGCTGCTGGAAGATCCTGCTTTGCTCTACTGGAGCCCGTTCCTACCAATGCATGGGCTTCCATGGTTCCCGGATCAAGTCTGGTGCACCTGTGGGCAACAAGTCTGTCCCGTGTGCATCTGAGTGCAGAAAAGAGCAGGACATGGCTGCTTCCAGCACTTGTCTTGGCCGCTCCTTCAGGGGGCTGGCAGCATCATCAGAGTCACAGAACAGCTTCTCCTGCCAGAGTTATCCCTATCCTCTGCACTTCCCCAGGTGTCTGTCTTGATGTTCACCGGGGACCTACCTGTTTGTGGCCGTCCTTTGCCATGCTCAGCCGGCAGCCAGTTGCGTTTGCACGTGAGCTGCCACAGAAAGACACACAGGAAGTGGAGCGTTGAATAGCAGAGGCTGGGCCAATTCTTTTTCTTTCCGAGTGCAAGAAAGACAGAAAAGCACAAGGAAACGTGACAGCGTTTTGGTGGAGTCTCTTTGTCCTGTGAAATTCGGTAGCTGTTTTTGTTTCTGTGCTACTGCTAATCCCTTCCTTGAAAAAATCATTCCAGAAAGGAGCAACATCATCTGACACGTACCAAGTGTTGCCACCAGTTGCTCCAGGTGCTCCTAGCAAGAGCCCCTGTAGGATGGAGCACAGGCCCTAGTGCACAAAGTCGGCTTTGGCTGCCCTCTTGCAGAGAAGCCCTCTGGAGGCACAGGTCTCGGGGCAGGAGATGGGCACCAGCGCTGCCAGGGGCTCGGGGGACTCTGCTTTGGCGGGGACTCTGTCACACCTGCTGATCTCAGGACTCCCTGGGCCCCAGGGCTCAGAGCAGCATTTGTGCCCTGGCTCACACGCTCCTTGTCTCTGTCACACGGCCGCGCTTAGCGTGGCCACCATGCGGGACGTGTCCCGAGGAGGCCGTGCCAGCTTCTGTGGAAGGCCCTGTGCCCTTCCCGCCACGGCTGGGTCAGCAGCCACGGGGGCTCCTGCTGCCCTGAGCTTGCCGAGCAGGGCAGCCTTTGCTTATGGTTTGAGCCGTTCCTAAAGATCCTGTCGGGCTGTGTGAGACACTTGGGGCAAGGCATTCCTTCCAACCTGGGCCACTTTGGGGGGCCTGGGGGCGGCCCCAGGGCAGGTGGCAGGGTGTGCAAGGGCCCTTTGTGACACGGTGCTGCAAAGTCACCGTTCCATGGAACAGGACCTCTGTGACATGCGGTGACATGGGTGTTGGCAGCGACGTGGCCACACCACAGTGCTCGGTGCACGCCACGGGACAGGACGGGACAGAGCACAGTGCCCTCGTTCCTTGCTGACCCGCAGCTTTCCCGAGGCGTTACTCCTGCAGGTGACCTCGTGGCCAGACCACAGGACTTGGTGACCTCTGGCCTTGCCGAGGCTTCTCTTCTGCAGGTGTCCTTGAGGGCAGAGCGTGGCCTTGGATGAGCACGGTCCTTGACGAGGAGTCTCCTGTCCTTGTGGCTGGAGGCCTCGAGACCAGAGTGCAGGACTTGCTGTCCTGTAGCCTTGCCAAGACTTCACTCTTGCAGGTGCCTTCAAGGCACAACTGCAGCACTTGCTGACTCCCACCTTTTCCCAGCCATCTTCTCCTGCAAGTAGCCATGAATCCAGGCAGAGACGTAGAGCACAGACCTGCGAGCGTGCCCAAAGTGGCCTGGGAGAAGGAGGACCAAGAAGGCCCTGGAACTGCTCCAGCACAGCAGCCTGAAGAGCAGTTCCAGCTACTGCAGAAGGGTGAGTGGCAGAGGTGGGCCACAGGGCTGGTGCCTGAAGCCAGCTTGGCCCCATCCCATCCCATCCCATCCCATCCCATCCCATCCCATCCCCTCCCATCCCATCCCGTCCCATCCCCTGGCGACATGCCTATGGAAAGGACAGAGCAGGGGCCGGGAGGGACAGACACCCCACAGCCATGCTCCATGCCCTGGGGCATGGCAGGGCTGTCCCTGCCTGGGCAGCGCAGGGCTGGCCTTGTGTTCTCCGGCCTCTCCCGCAGCCCCTCAGCTCAGGCTGCGCTCGCTCTTTGCCAGGTGCAGCCGTGCAGCGCGCACAAGGGCAGGAACGCACCCGTGGCCTCTTCCGCACGACGGCGCAGGTACCTGCAGCCATCCCCAGCCGCGCTGGGCCTGTTGTCACTGCTCAGCCCAGCACCGTGCTCGGAGCACTGCATGCAACATCCCCGGCTTCTTGGCCTTCTGCTATAGATGGTTGGCAAATTCATGAAGAGGATGCGGGAGGAAGAGAGCAGCGGCACGGGCACCGTGCTCAGAGCGTACCCTCCCATCTTCAAAACCAAGACCAGCGCTGCCCTGCTGGATATGCTTGTAGAGGAGGGTCCTTCCAGTGCAAAGCAAGTAAGCAGCCTGTGGCCTGGCTTCCATGCTCCCAGCAATTGCTTGGCCTCCCAAGCCACGCCTGCTGCTCACTGGAAGCCTTGAGGCCATGGCAGTGGGGTGGCAAGGGAAGTACTTTTCTGGGGCAGCTGGGCACATGACTCCCTCTGGCAGCTTTCCAAGTCTCCCCTGCCTTCTCCAGGTGCCCGCCATGGTCAGGTACATCCACCAGTGGCTCGCGGCCAACGAGTTTCCTGAGTACAACCTCTACAGGCCCCTTCTGGATCTGACAGAGGCACGGCCCGCTGATGTGGTGATGGCTCTCCTGCGTGTGGCCCCATCATGTGACAGGTACGGGGCCCACGTGCCCACAAGGCTCAGGCCTCAGCAGCCCATCACCCTGTCCAGCCTGTCCCAGGAGTGTGACACACAGAGAAGTCCAGGGCCCTCTGGCTCCTCCCTTTGCCCGCCCCGGCATGTCAGCCCCCAGCGTGCTGCCATGCTCTCTCCCTGCTCCTCAGGGGCCAGTCCCCACAGGGCTGGGCTGCCTGTGTGCCGAGGGACAGGGGGCAGAGGCAGGGCTGGCAGTCAGCTCAGCTCCCCACTGCGGCCCAGGCCACAGTGCTGTGTCCCAGACCCCCCTGAGACAGAGCTTTGACCCCACAGAGCTGCTACCACCATGTGGAAGACCATCCTGTGCTCGTGCAGGACTGCAGAGCCGGCCATGCTCATACTCCTGGACGTGCTGGCCAACTGGCCAGAGCACAGCACGTGCACCTCCGATGGGGACCACACGGCTGTCCTTGCCCTGGCTGTGAGTTTCTGCAAGTGGCCTTTGCTCAGCCCAAGCTCACCTCTCCATCAGCTCTCCATCCTCCCTCGCCCACAGTGCCTCCCTGCCTCAGGCACTGGGCGGAAACCTGGCCTAGGGGCAGCTTCAGAGCCACCAGGCCCGGTGCTCCCCCCCGCGTCTCTGCTGGCCTCTCCTTGCCACGCTCGGGCTCAGCCACACGGACACCTCGGCACTGAGCTTGGGCTGCTCTGCCCTTTGCAGGCAACTGTGGTGATGTGGAAGATCCTCCAGATGCCCTGTGTCCCACATGTGGTGAGCGTGCATTTCCCCCGCCTCTTTGTGCACCTGCTCTTCCAAGTGCTCTTCAGCACCTTGGATATGCCAGAGGCGGCCGATACCTTCTGGAAGGGATGCCAGCAGCAACACGGCCTTGCCACCGAGCCCAACAGGTGCTCCATGCAAGTCCTCCTGTCCCTGCCACGTGCCCAGGGCAGGTGCCAGTGCCCCCAGCGTCACCTGGCCTTTGTTCTGCACACAGCTTTGCAGAGCAGACCCTGAAGGCCCTGCTCTGCCGACTGCACTATGAGGATGTGGCGGTGGCAATGGAAGACAAGCGTGGCTGGGACACGCTGCTCTGTGCTGACACCCACCACTGTGCTGTGGGCGTGCTGGCCAGGTGAGACCCCCTGCTCCCCAACTGCCCTTGGCATTTGTGCCCTGCGCCCGGGGTGCCCCACACAGTGGGGCCCCGTGGTCGTGGGCCACAAGGTCTTGTCACCAAGGGATGGCCAAGGAGACTGCAAAAGGCTGGGAGAGGAGCGTGCCCAAGAGCAGCCACCTGCACCAGGGCCCGGCTCCCCCTTGCAGGGTGCTGGAGAAGGCCTGACCTCTGTCAGTCAGTCCTGGCAGAGGTTTACCCCTGCCTCCTCAGGGTTTTGCTTCCCATTTCCTCCTATCAGAGAAATGCACCACGCATCCGAAGCCTCGTGTTCTGCGATTGCATTCCACCTGCTGGGGCTGCTCAACAAAGACATGCCATGCCGGGATTTGCCTGCTATGGCGTTCCTTGTGGAGGTGAGCCTGAAGGCCAGCGCTGCCTGGCTGAGCTGCCTCCCGGCTCTCTGCCCTCTCGTGGCCGCAGCTGCCCGGGACGGTGCCCGCGCCCTGTGCTGTTGCCTGGGCCCAGCCCTGTGGGGCTCCCCCATCAGCGGCCTTGTGCCTTTCAGATCCTGGACTGCCTGGACTTGAGTCAATGCCGTGACAGCGTCCTGGAGGTCATGTCCAAGAACCTGCAGAGCCAGTGCAGGGAGATGCGTGGCTTGGCCCTCAGAGGCCTCCTGGTGCTCGGCACCAGTGTCTCGGTGAGAAGAGGGCAGCGGCTGAAGCCATGCTGCCAGCATGGGGCTGGGCAAGGCAGTGGCTTGGCCTTGGCTGGCCTTTGGGCGCTGAGGCAGCTGCTCCCAGCTCTCCTGCCTCCCGCTCCAGCTGCCCGAGTGCTTTGGCACAGCCCTTTGGCCTCTGGGCCCTGTGGCAGCAGGATGGCGTTTCACACACTCGTGTTCCACGCAGGCCGTAAGAATGTGGAGCCTGCATGAAAGGCTGGTGGAGCTCCTGCAGGAAAGTGACAGCGACATGCTTAGGATGACCATGGTTCTCCTCAGTGGTTTGTTCCTGTGCAATGGCGCCCCGCTAGCCAGGCCCCTCGCCCTGCAGCTGGCTGGGGCGCTCCTGCCGCTCTTTGACAACGTAAGGCTCTGCGCCTCCAGCCACGGCCACCGGCTGCTGCCCGCAAACTTTGTGCCCCGTGCATTTTCAGGCCTGTGCCCAGGTGGGCGTCAAGCAGCCCATGCCGAGGTCTCTTTTCCTTTCTTTCATACAGGATGACAGCCAAGTGCAGTTGTGCTCCATGTTCATCTTCCGAGAGATGCTGTATTTTTTACCGGAAAGGGACAAAAAGGCCATGAAGGCACACGTGCGCCAGAGCCTGCTGCCACTCTTCTTCCACTGCCATGACGAGAACCAGCGCGTGGCAGAGGTGAGGACTCAGCGGCTGCCGCTGGCCCCCTGGCAGGGGGGCTGGTCTGCCTCCCGCTCTGGCGCCTGCTGGGCTGCAGCCTCCTCCTGGCCTTGGTACAGGCACCTGTGCGGGTCCTGTGCCCTGGGCTGTGGTGCCATTTCGGGGTCTCTGCTGCTCTCCAGGCCTCCCAGGAAACGCTGCATTGTTCAGCCACATTCCTGCACAGGAAGGATCTCCAACACATGCTGCGGCTAGATCAGACCTGGAGGTTGGGCGAGAGCCTGGTAAGAACGGCCTGCAAGCCCCAGCCTCGGGCTGCAGAAGCCCCCTGGCCGCGCTGCTCAGTGAGCGCGGCTGGCAGCCGCGCCCCTGCCCAGCGCTGCAGCCAGGGCTGCCAGCCTGCACCCCACACGCTGCTGCCTTCCCTGGGCCGCGCGGGCTCTGCTCCAGGCTCCTGTGGCCCCGAGGCGGGCGCCGATGGAGCCCCGGCCCAGCTGGGCTGCAGGGCGGCACCGCGGCTCCCCGGGCAGCAGCCGCCCTGCTGCCCCGTCCGAGCCCGGCGCCGGCGGCTGCTGGCCGCCTGGCAGGGCTCTGCAGGCAGGGGTGGCCAGTGCTGGCCGCACGCAGCGTCCGGCCAAGGGGCTGAGCCTGCACCAAGTGCACCCTCCTGCCGCTCTCTCCAGCTGGCAGGGGACAGGAGCCGAGCGGCCGAGCAAGTGCGCCACGCCCTGCAGTACCTGGAGAGCCCACAGGAGTCCCTGCGACAGGCGGCCATCAGGTTCATCGGTGAGCCACCAGCATGGGCTGCCCTTCCCCTCCCCGGCCCGCCGCAGCTCGGCCCCAGCCCCGGCCCCGGCCCCAGCCCCGGCTGCTGCCCCGGCAGCGCCATCCGTGCCCGGCGCCGTGGAGCCCCGCCTGGCCTCGGCGCTGCTGCCGCCCTCTGGCAGCCGTGCCCTTGGGCGGCAGCGTGCGGCAAGGGCCCGGCCCGAGCCCTGCCGGGGCCAGGAGGCCGTGTGGCCACAGGGCTGGCAGCGCCGCTGGGCTGGCAGGGAGCTGTGCCGCTGGCGCCCTGACAGGCTCTGTCTTCTCAGGGATGGCCGGGCGCCACCTCAGGGGCCACAAGCGACAGCTCCGCCACATCTGTCGGGGTGAGTGAGGCCAGACGGCTGCCAGCCCCAGTTGCCGGGGGCAGCTGCAATCCCTGCCCCGCTGCCCAGGCCTCTGCTCCCTGTGCGCAGCAGGGCTGCCGTGGCCACAGCACAGGCTCCCATTTCAGGCCCACGTGGGCCAATAGTGTCCGGTAGCTTCGGGCTCATCCCTTGCTCCCTGCTCCCTCCTGGCCATGGCCAGAGCCGGCCTGCATGGCCCTGCCTCGGGGGTCTCCTGGGCTCCCCAAAGATCCAGGATCTGACCGTGGCTCTGTTCCTCTCTCTTGCAGCCCTTGAAGACAAGGCAGAGGACATCAGCCCTGCCACCAGAAGCCTGGCTCTCCAAACAGCCTTTGTCCTCCGCGCTGTGGAGAGAGCTCCGGGCTCCATCGTGCAGAAGCTGCAAGATCAACTTGGCAGGGCCCACAAGAAATGGCCTTGTCCCTGGGGCCACAGCTGGCTGTGCTGCTGGAGCTCTGAGGAGAGCTGATTTGAGAGGCTCTCTGTCTGCTGGGGCCTTCTGAGCCGGGGGGATTTTTCTTTGCTTTAAGATTGTTTTATTCCTTCTTTTTTGTTGTTCTTTAGGATAGAAATATAGAATGTGTTCTAATAGCCAGACTCCCAGGAGCTCTCTTTGGTGCCCAGCGTTTGCAGGGCACGGGGGAAGAAGGGAAAACGGGTCCTTGTGCCAAGCGAGCAGCCCTGGTGTGGAGTGGGGAAGGAGAAATGGCCAGAAGGCCCTTGGCCTTGGGTGGTTCTGCTGAAGCCTTTGTGCTGGCGACAGAGGGGCCGGGCAGGTGCCGGAGCTGCAGGGATCCCTGCCAGACTGGTGCCTGGAGATGGCCACAAGCCCTCGTGGCCAGCCAGGAAGGGCCATGTGTGTCCTCTTGCCCGTGTCTTGCCGGCTGCAATGCTGAGGCCTCTGAGGTGCCTCTGGATGCGGCTCCTCTGGAGCTGCCTCGGGGCTGCGCCGCTGCCGGGCAGCTTGGCCGGGCTGGGGGGAGCCTGAGGGGACGACGGGGCGGTGGGAGGCCGTGAAGGGATGAGGTGCTGCGGAGGCCCTGACAGGACAAGGTGCTGGACGAGGTGCAGGAGGGCCCTGTGGCAGGGAGTGGCTGGCAGGAGGCTCCAAAGGGACAGGAGGCCCATGAGGGGCCGGGCTGCTGGCAAGCCCTGAGGAATTGGGTGTCAGCCTTGTTCCTGACAGCCGGGCACTTCCCCAGAGAGGCTCCCACGCCTGGGGCAGAAGCCCTGCTGGCTGGGCCTCAGCAGGAGGGTGGGGACCCCCCGAGGTGCCCAGACTGGCCTGGCTGGGAACAAGGAGGCCAAGGGGGCCCTGCCGAGGCAAGGTCACTGCTTGCTGCCAGGGCAGCGGGCAGAGCAGGGCTGGCGGCCGGCCTGGGCCCTGCGGCTGCCCAGGCCATGGTGCTGAGGATGAGGCCCTGCTGACACAGAGCTCTGGCCCCGCAGAGCTTCTGCCTCCGTGGCTAGGGCGGCAATGTCTCCTTGAGCAGGGCTGCTGAGTCGCTGCTGCCAAAGTTGCTCTGGACGCCACAGAAAGGGCACCAGAGCGCGCGCAGGAACAGCAGCACCCCCAACGCCGGCACCTGCTCCAGGAGGCCTCTGCACCAGCCGCCATTCCAAAGGGGCCATACTCTGGGCACTATTGCGTGGGATTTAGCAAAAGGCTTCCGCGCACTCGACCACAATGGCTGTCTCTTGCCTTGCCAGCCTCACGGCAATGCTTGGCAGCTGCCGCTGCAGCCTGTGCCCCTGACTGACTACAGTGACCGTGCTTGAGGGCAGACTCGCCTTCCACTGGCAGGCGTCCCAAGACAGCGGCATTGATGCCATGGCGAGAGGCAGCACGAGCCCTGCGCTGCAGCTGCCGTCCCTCTCCTCCATGCAAACGCCTTAAAAACACCTGCATGAGCTTCCAACCTAAATCCTGGACTGGCTTGGAACAAAGGAAGCAGCAGCAGGCGCTGAAGAAAGGAAGGCACTTGTGGCCACCATTCAGGGCTGGAGGGAAGCACTTTGCTATCTGCTGAGGACATGCTCATGCTTTGCTGCTGGAAGATCCTGCTTTGCTCTACTGGAGCCCGTTCCTACCAATGCATGGGCTTCCATGGTTCCCGGATCAAGTCTGGTGCACCTGTGGGCAACAAGTCTGTCCCGTGTGCATCTGAGTGCAGAAAAGAGCAGGACATGGCTGCTTCCAGCACTTGTCTTGGCCGCTCCTTCAGGGGGCTGGCAGCATCATCAGAGTCACAGAACAGCTTCTCCTGCCAGAGTTATCCCTATCCTCTGCACTTCCCCAGGTGTCTGTCTTGATGTTCACCGGGGACCTACCTGTTTGTGGCCGTCCTTTGCCATGCTCAGCCGGCAGCCAGTTGCGTTTGCACGTGAGCTGCCACAGAAAGACACACAGGAAGTGGAGCGTTGAATAGCAGAGGCTGGGCCAATTCTTTTTCTTTCCGAGTGCAAGAAAGACAGAAAAGCACAAGGAAACGTGACAGCGTTTTGGTGGAGTCTCTTTGTCCTGTGAAATTCGGTAGCTGTTTTTGTTTCTGTGCTACTGCTAATCCCTTCCTTGAAAAAATCATTCCAGAAAGGAGCAACATCATCTGACACGTGGCATCATCATCTGGCAACCAAGTGTTGCCACCAGTTGCTCCAGGTGCTCCTAGCAAGAGCCCCTGTAGGATGGAGCACAGGCCCTAGTGCACAAAGTCGGCTTTGGCTGCCCTCTTGCAGAGAAGCCCTCTGGAGGCACAGGTCTCGGGGCAGGAGATGGGCACCAGCGCTGCCAGGGGCTCGGGGGACTCTGCTTTGGCGGGGACTCTGTCACACCTGCTGATCTCAGGACTCCCTGGGCCCCAGGGCTCAGAGCAGCATTTGTGCCCTGGCTCACACGCTCCTTGTCTCTGTCACACGGCCGCGCTTAGCGTGGCCACCATGCGGGACGTGTCCCGAGGAGGCCGTGCCAGCTTCTGTGGAAGGCCCTGTGCCCTTCCCGCCATGGCTGGGTCAGCAGCCACGGGGGCTCCTGCTGCCCTGAGCTTGCCGAGCAGGGCAGCCTTTGCTTATGGTTTGAGCCGTTCCTAAAGATCCTGTCGGGCTGTGTGAGACACTTGGGGCAAGGCATTCCTTCCAACCTGGGCCACTTTGGGGGGCCTGGGGGCGGCCCCAGGGCAGGTGGCAGGGTGTGCAAGGGCCCTTTGTGACACGGTGCTGCAAAGTCACCGTTCCATGGAACAGGACCTCTGTGACATGCGGTGACATGGGTGTTGGCAGCGACGTGGCCACACCACAGTGCTCGGTGCACGCCACGGGACAGGACGGGACAGAGCACAGTGCCCTCGTTCCTTGCTGACCCGCAGCTTTCCCGAGGCGTTACTCCTGCAGGTGACCTCGTGGCCAGACCACAGGACTTGGTGACCTCTGGCCTTGCCGAGGCTTCTCTTCTGCAGGTGTCCTTGAGGGCAGAGCGTGGCCTTGGATGAGCACGGTCCTTGACGAGGAGTCTCCTGTCCTTGTGGCTGGAGGCCTCGAGACCAGAGTGCAGGACTTGCTGTCCTGTAGCCTTGCCAAGACTTCACTCTTGCAGGTGCCTTCAAGGCACAACTGCAGCACTTGCTGACTCCCACCTTTTCCCAGCCATCTTCTCCTGCAAGTAGCCATGAATCCAGGCAGAGACGTAGAGCACAGACCTGCGAGCGTGCCCAAAGTGGCCTGGGAGAAGGAGGACCAAGAAGGCCCTGGAACTGCTCCAGCACAGCAGCCTGAAGAGCAGTTCCAGCTACTGCAGAAGGGTGAGTGGCAGAGGTGGGCCACAGGGCTGGTGCCTGAAGCCAGCTTGGCCCCATCCCATCCCATCCCATCCCATCCCATCCCATCCCATCCCATCCCGTCCCATCCCCTGGCGACATGCCTATGGAAAGGACAGAGCAGGGGCCGGGAGGGACAGACACCCCACAGCCATGCTCCATGCCCTGGGGCATGGCAGGGCTGTCCCTGCCTGGGCAGCGCAGGGCTGGCCTTGTGTTCTCCGGCCTCTCCCGCAGCCCCTCAGCTCAGGCTGCGCTCGCTCTTTGCCAGGTGCAGCCGTGCAGCGCGCACAAGGGCAGGAACGCACCCGTGGCCTCTTCCGCACGACGGCGCAGGTACCTGCAGCCATCCCCAGCCGCGCTGGGCCTGTTGTCACTGCTCAGCCCAGCACCGTGCTCGGAGCACTGCATGCAACATCCCCGGCTTCTTGGCCTTCTGCTATAGATGGTTGGCAAATTCATGAAGAGGATGCGGGAGGAAGAGAGCAGCGGCACGGGCACCGTGCTCAGAGCGTACCCTCCCATCTTCAAAACCAAGACCAGCGCTGCCCTGCTGGATATGCTTGTAGAGGAGGGTCCTTCCAGTGCAAAGCAAGTAAGCAGCCTGTGGCCTGGCTTCCATGCTCCCAGCAATTGCTTGGCCTCCCAAGCCACGCCTGCTGCTCACTGGAAGCCTTGAGGCCATGGCAGTGGGGTGGCAAGGGAAGTACTTTTCTGGGGCAGCTGGGCACATGACTCCCTCTGGCAGCTTTCCAAGTCTCCCCTGCCTTCTCCAGGTGCCCGCCATGGTCAGGTACATCCACCAGTGGCTCGCGGCCAACGAGTTTCCTGAGTACAACCTCTACAGGCCCCTTCTGGATCTGACAGAGGCACGGCCCGCTGATGTGGTGATGGCTCTCCTGCGTGTGGCCCCATCATGTGACAGGTACGGGGCCCACGTGCCCACAAGGCTCAGGCCTCAGCAGCCCATCACCCTGTCCAGCCTGTCCCAGGAGTGTGACACACAGAGAAGTCCAGGGCCCTCTGGCTCCTCCCTTTGCCCGCCCCGGCATGTCAGCCCCCAGCGTGCTGCCATGCTCTCTCCCTGCTCCTCAGGGGCCAGTCCCCACAGGGCTGGGCTGCCTGTGTGCCGAGGGACAGGGGGCAGAGGCAGGGCTGGCAGTCAGCTCAGCTCCCCACTGCGGCCCAGGCCACAGTGCTGTGTCCCAGACCCCCCTGAGACAGAGCTTTGACCCCACAGAGCTGCTACCACCATGTGGAAGACCATCCTGTGCTCGTGCAGGACTGCAGAGCCGGCCATGCTCATACTCCTGGACGTGCTGGCCAACTGGCCAGAGCACAGCACGTGCACCTCCGATGGGGACCACACGGCTGTCCTTGCCCTGGCTGTGAGTTTCTGCAACTTGCCTTTGCTCAGCCCAAGCTCACCTCTCCATCAGCTCTCCATCCTCCCTCGCCCACAGTGCCTCCCTGCCTCAGGCACTGGGCGGAAACCTGGCCTAGGGGCAGCTTCAGAGCCACCAGGCCCGGTGCTCCCCCCCGCGTCTCTGCTGGCCTCTCCTTGCCACGCTCGGGCTCAGCCACACGGACACCTCGGCACTGAGCTTGGGCTGCTCTGCCCTTTGCAGGCAACTGTGGTGATGTGGAAGATCCTCCAGATGCCCTGTGTCCCACATGTGGTGAGCGTGCATTTCCCCCGCCTCTTTGTGCACCTGCTCTTCCAAGTGCTCTTCAGCACCTTGGATATGCCAGAGGCGGCCGATACCTTCTGGAAGGGATGCCAGCAGCAACACGGCCTTGCCACCGAGCCCAACAGGTGCTCCATGCAAGTCCTCCTGTCCCTGCCACGTGCCCAGGGCAGGTGCCAGTGCCCCCAGCGTCACCTGGCCTTTGTTCTGCACACAGCTTTGCAGAGCAGACCCTGAAGGCCCTGCTCTGCCGACTGCACTATGAGGATGTGGCGGTGGCAATGGAAGACAAGCGTGGCTGGGACACGCTGCTCTGTGCTGACACCCACCACTGTGCTGTGGGCGTGCTGGCCAGGTGAGACCCCCTGCTCCCCAACTGCCCTTGGCATTTGTGCCCTGCGCCCGGGGTGCCCCACACAGTGGGGCCCCGTGGTCGTGGGCCACAAGGTCTTGTCACCAAGGGATGGCCAAGGAGACTGCAAAAGGCTGGGAGAGGAGCGTGCCCAAGAGCAGCCACCTGCACCAGGGCCCGGCTCCCCCTTGCAGGGTGCTGGAGAAGGCCTGACCTCTGTCAGTCAGTCCTGGCAGAGGTTTACCCCTGCCTCCTCAGGGTTTTGCTTCCCATTTCCTCCTATCAGAGAAATGCACCACGCATCCGAAGCCTCGTGTTCTGCGATTGCATTCCACCTGCTGGGGCTGCTCAACAAAGACATGCCATGCCGGGATTTGCCTGCTATGGCGTTCCTTGTGGAGGTGAGCCTGAAGGCCAGCGCTGCCTGGCTGAGCTGCCTCCCGGCTCTCTGCCCTCTCGTGGCCGCAGCTGCCCGGGACGGTGCCCGCGCCCTGTGCTGTTGCCTGGGCCCAGCCCTGTGGGGCTCCCCCATCAGCGGCCTTGTGCCTTTCAGATCCTGGACTGCCTGGACTTGAGTCAATGCCGTGACAGCGTCCTGGAGGTCATGTCCAAGAACCTGCAGAGCCAGTGCAGGGAGATGCGTGGCTTGGCCCTCAGAGGCCTCCTGGTGCTCGGCACCAGTGTCTCGGTGAGAAGAGGGCAGCG
Organism: Agelaius tricolor; assembly: GCF_023055355.1. Taxonomy (NCBI): domain Eukaryota; kingdom Metazoa; phylum Chordata; class Aves; order Passeriformes; family Icteridae; genus Agelaius; species Agelaius tricolor. Next base: position 29,818 of record NW_027269345.1, read on the forward strand.
GCTGAAGCCATGCTGCCAGCATGGGGCTGGGCAAGGCAGTGGCTTGGCCTTGGCTGGCCTTTGGGCGCTGAGGCAGCTGCTCCCAGCTCTCCTGCCTCCCGCTCCAGCTGCCCGAGTGCTTTGGCACAGCCCTTTGGCCTCTGGGCCCTGTGGCAGCAGGATGGCGTTTCACACACTCGTGTTCCACGCAGGCCGTAAGAATGTGGAGCCTGCATGAAAGGCTGGTGGAGCTCCTGCAGGAAAGTGACAGCGACATGCTTAGGATGACCATGGTTCTCCTCAGTGGTTTGTTCCTGTGCAATGGCGCCCCGCTAGCCAGGCCCCTCGCCCTGCAGCTGGCTGGGGCGCTCCTGCCGCTCTTTGACAACGTAAGGCTCTGCGCCTCCAGCCACGGCCACCGGCTGCTGCCCGCAAACTTTGTGCCCCGTGCATTTTCAGGCCTGTGCCCAGGTGGGCGTCAAGCAGCCCATGCCGAGGTCTCTTTTCCTTTCTTTCATACAGGATGACAGCCAAGTGCAGTTGTGCTCCATGTTCATCTTCCGAGAGATGCTGTATTTTTTACCGGAAAGGGACAAAAAGGCCATGAAGGCACACGTGCGCCAGAGCCTGCTGCCACTCTTCTTCCACTGCCATGACGAGAACCAGCGCGTGGCAGAGGTGAGGACTCAGCGGCTGCCGCTGGCCCCCTGGCAGGGGGGCTGGTCTGCCTCCCGCTCTGGCGCCTGCTGGGCTGCAGCCTCCTCCTGGCCTTGGTACAGGCACCTGTGCGGGTCCTGCGCCCTGGGCTGTGGTGCCATTTCGGGGTCTCTGCTGCTCTCCAGGCCTCCCAGGAAACGCTGCATTGTTCAGCCACATTCCTGCACAGGAAGGATCTCCAACACATGCTGCGGCTAGATCAGACCTGGAGGTTGGGCGAGAGCCTGGTAAGAACGGCCTGCAAGCCCCAGCCTCGGGCTGCAGAAGCCCCCTGGCCGCGCTGCTCAGTGAGCGCGGCTGGCAGCCGCGCCCCTGCCCAGCGCTGCAGCCAGGGCTGCCAGCCTGCACCCCACACGCTGCTGCCTTCCCTGGGCCGCGCGGGCTCTGCTCCAGGCTCCTGTGGCCCCGAGGCGGGCGCCGATGGAGCCCCGGCCCAGCTGGGCTGCAGGGCGGCACCGCGGCTCCCCGGGCAGCAGCCGCCCTGCTGCCCCGTCCGAGCCCGGCGCCGGCGGCTGCTGGCCGCCTGGCAGGGCTCTGCAGGCAGGGGTGGCCAGTGCTGGCCGCACGCAGCGTCCGGCCAAGGGGCTGAGCCTGCACCAAGTGCACCCTCCTGCCGCTCTCTCCAGCTGGCAGGGGACAGGAGCCGAGCGGCCGAGCAAGTGCGCCACGCCCTGCAGTACCTGGAGAGCCCACAGGAGTCCCTGCGACAGGCGGCCATCAGGTTCATCGGTGAGCCACCAGCATGGGCTGCCCTTCCCCTCCCCGGCCCGCCGCAGCTCGGCCCCAGCCCCGGCCCCGGCCCCAGCCCCGGCTGCTGCCCCGGCAGCGCCATCCGTGCCCGGCGCCGTGGAGCCCCGCCTGGCCTCGGCGCTGCTGCCGCCCTCTGGCAGCCGTGCCCTTGGGCGGCAGCGTGCGGCAAGGGCCCGGCCCGAGCCCTGCCGGGGCCAGGAGGCCGTGTGGCCACAGGGCTGGCAGCGCCGCTGGGCTGGCAGGGAGCTGTGCCGCTGGCGCCCTGACAGGCTCTGTCTTCTCAGGGATGGCCGGGCGCCACCTCAGGGGCCACAAGCGACAGCTCCGCCACATCTGTCGGGGTGAGTGAGGCCAGACGGCTGCCAGCCCCAGTTGCCGGGGGCAGCTGCAATCCCTGCCCCGCTGCCCAGGCCTCTGCTCCCTGTGCGCAGCAGGGCTGCCGTGGCCACAGCACAGGCTCCCATTTCAGGCCCACGTGGGCCAATAGTGTCCGGTAGCTTCGGGCTCATCCCTTGCTCCCTGCTCCCTCCTGGCCATGGCCAGAGCCGGCCTGCATGGCCCTGCCTCGGGGGTCTCCTGGGCTCCCCAAAGATCCAGGATCTGACCGTGGCTCTGTTCCTCTCTCTCGCAGCCCTTGAAGACAAGGCAGAGGACATCAGCCCTGCCACCAGAAGCCTGGCTCTCCAAACAGCCTTTGTCCTCCGCGCTGTGGAGAGAGCTCCGGGCTCCATCGTGCAGAAGCTGCAAGATCAACTTGGCAGGGCCCACAAGAAATGGCCTTGTCCCTGGGGCCACAGCTGGCTGTGCTGCTGGAGCTCTGAGGAGAGCTGATTTGAGAGGCTCTCTGTCTGCTGGGGCCTTCTGAGCCGGGGGGATTTTTCTTTGCTTTAAGATTGTTTTATTCCTTCTTTTTTGTTGTTCTTTAGGATAGAAATATAGAATGTGTTCTAATAGCCAGACTCCCAGGAGCTCTCTTTGGTGCCCAGCGTTTGCAGGGCACGGGGGAAGAAGGGAAAACGGGTCCTTGTGCCAAGCGAGCAGCCCTGGTGTGGAGTGGGGAAGGAGAAATGGCCAGAAGGCCCTTGGCCTTGGGTGGTTCTGCTGAAGCCTTTGTGCTGGCGACAGAGGGGCCGGGCAGGTGCCGGAGCTGCAGGGATCCCTGCCAGACTGGTGCCTGGAGATGGCCACAAGCCCTCGTGGCCAGCCAGGAAGGGCCATGTGTGTCCTCTTGCCCGTGTCTTGCCGGCTGCAATGCTGAGGCCTCTGAGGTGCCTCTGGATGCGGCTCCTCTGGAGCTGCCTCGGGGCTGCGCCGCTGCCGGGCAGCTTGGCCGGGCTGGGGGGAGCCTGAGGGGACGACGGGGCGGTGGGAGGCCGTGAAGGGATGAGGTGCTGCGGAGGCCCTGACAGGACAAGGTGCTGGACGAGGTGCAGGAGGGCCCTGTGGCAGGGAGTGGCTGGCAGGAGGCTCCAAAGGGACAGGAGGCCCATGAGGGGCCGGGCTGCTGGCAAGCCCTGAGGAATTGGGTGTCAGCCTTGTTCCTGACAGCCGGGCACTTCCCCAGAGAGGCTCCCACGCCTGGGGCAGAAGCCCTGCTGGCTGGGCCTCAGCAGGAGGGTGGGGACCCCCCGAGGTGCCCAGACTGGCCTGGCTGGGAACAAGGAGGCCAAGGGGGCCCTGCCGAGGCAAGGTCACTGCTTGCTGCCAGGGCAGCGGGCAGAGCAGGGCTGGCGGCCGGCCTGGGCCCTGCGGCTGCCCAGGCCATGGTGCTGAGGATGAGGCCCTGCTGACACAGAGCTCTGGCCCCGCAGAGCTTCTGCCTCCGTGGCTAGGGCGGCAATGTCTCCTTGAGCAGGGCTGCTGAGTCGCTGCTGCCAAAGTTGCTCTGGACGCCACAGAAAGGGCACCAGAGCGCGCGCAGGAACAGCAGCACCCCCAACGCCGGCACCTGCTCCAGGAGGCCTCTGCACCAGCCGCCATTCCAAAGGGGCCATACTCTGGGCACTATTGCGTGGGATTTAGCAAAAGGCTTCCGCGCACTCGACCACAATGGCTGTCTCTTGCCTTGCCAGCCTCACGGCAATGCTTGGCAGCTGCCGCTGCAGCCTGTGCCCCTGACTGACTACAGTGACCGTGCTTGAGGGCAGACTCGCCTTCCACTGGCAGGCGTCCCAAGGCAGCGGCATTGATGCCATGGCGAGAGGCAGCACGAGCCCTGCGCTGCAGCTGCCGTCCCTCTCCTCCATGCAAACGCCTTAAAAACACCTGCATGAGCTTCCAACCTAAATCCTGGACTGGCTTGGAACAAAGGAAGCAGCAGCAGGCGCTGAAGAAAGGAAGGCACTTGTGGCCACCATTCAGGGCTGGAGGGAAGCACTTTGCTATCTGCTGAGGACATGCTCATGCTTTGCTGCTGGAAGATCCTGCTTTGCTCTACTGGAGCCCGTTCCTACCAATGCATGGGCTTCCATGGTTCCCGGATCAAGTCTGGTGCACCTGTGGGCAACAAGTCTGTCCCGTGTGCATCTGAGTGCAGAAAAGAGCAGGACATGGCTGCTTCCAGCACTTGTCTTGGCCGCTCCTTCAGGGGGCTGGCAGCATCATCAGAGTCACAGAACAGCTTCTCCTGCCAGAGTTATCCCTATCCTCTGCACTTCCCCAGGTGTCTGTCTTGATGTTCACCGGGGACCTACCTGTTTGTGGCCGTCCTTTGCCATGCTCAGCCGGCAGCCAGTTGCGTTTGCACGTGAGCTGCCACAGAAAGACACACAGGAAGTGGAGCGTTGAATAGCAGAGGCTGGGCCAATTCTTTTTCTTTCCGAGTGCAAGAAAGACAGAAAAGCACAAGGAAACGTGACAGCGTTTTGGTGGAGTCTCTTTGTCCTGTGAAATTCGGTAGCTGTTTTTGTTTCTGTGCTACTGCTAATCCCTTCCTTGAAAAAATCATTCCAGAAAGGAGCAACATCATCTGACACGTACCAAGTGTTGCCACCAGTTGCTCCAGGTGCTCCTAGCAAGAGCCCCTGTAGGATGGAGCACAGGCCCTAGTGCACAAAGTCGGCTTTGGCTGCCCTCTTGCAGAGAAGCCCTCTGGAGGCACAGGTCTCGGGGCAGGAGATGGGCACCAGCGCTGCCAGGGGCTCGGGGGACTCTGCTTTGGCGGGGACTCTGTCACACCTGCTGATCTCAGGACTCCCTGGGCCCCAGGGCTCAGAGCAGCATTTGTGCCCTGGCTCACACGCTCCTTGTCTCTGTCACACGGCCGCGCTTAGCGTGGCCACCATGCGGGACGTGTCCCGAGGAGGCCGTGCCAGCTTCTGTGGAAGGCCCTGTGCCCTTCCCGCCACGGCTGGGTCAGCAGCCACGGGGGCTCCTGCTGCCCTGAGCTTGCCGAGCAGGGCAGCCTTTGCTTATGGTTTGAGCCGTTCCTAAAGATCCTGTCGGGCTGTGTGAGACACTTGGGGCAAGGCATTCCTTCCAACCTGGGCCACTTTGGGGGGCCTGGGGGCGGCCCCAGGGCAGGTGGCAGGGTGTGCAAGGGCCCTTTGTGACACGGTGCTGCAAAGTCACCGTTCCATGGAACAGGACCTCTGTGACATGCGGTGACATGGGTGTTGGCAGCGACGTGGCCACACCACAGTGCTTGGTGCACGCCACGGGACAGGACGGGACAGAGCACAGTGCCCTCGTTCCTTGCTGACCCGCAGCTTTCCCGAGGCGTTACTCCTGCAGGTGACCTCGTGGCCAGACCACAGGACTTGGTGACCTCTGGCCTTGCCGAGGCTTCTCTTCTGCAGGTGTCCTTGAGGGCAGAGCGTGGCCTTGGATGAGCACGGTCCTTGACGAGGAGTCTCCTGTCCTTGTGGCTGGAGGCCTCGAGACCAGAGTGCAGGACTTGCTGTCCTGTAGCCTTGCCAAGACTTCACTCTTGCAGGTGCCTTCAAGGCACAACTGCAGCACTTGCTGACTCCCACCTTTTCCCAGCCATCTTCTCCTGCAAGTAGCCATGAATCCAGGCAGAGACGTAGAGCACAGACCTGCGAGCGTGCCCAAAGTGGCCTGGGAGAAGGAGGACCAAGAAGGCCCTGGAACTGCTCCAGCACAGCAGCCTGAAGAGCAGTTCCAGCTACTGCAGAAGGGTGAGTGGCAGAGGTGGGCCACAGGGCTGGTGCCTGAAGCCAGCTTGGCCCCATCCCATCCCATCCCATCCCATCCCATCCCATCCCATCCCATCCCATCCCGTCCCATCCCCTGGCGACATGCCTATGGAAAGGACAGAGCAGGGGCCGGGAGGGACAGACACCCCACAGCCATGCTCCATGCCCTGGGGCATGGCAGGGCTGTCCCTGCCTGGGCAGCGCAGGGCTGGCCTTGTGTTCTCCGGCCTCTCCCGCAGCCCCTCAGCTCAGGCTGCGCTCGCTCTTTGCCAGGTGCAGCCGTGCAGCGCGCACAAGGGCAGGAACGCACCCGTGGCCTCTTCCGCACGACGGCGCAGGTACCTGCAGCCATCCCCAGCCGCGCTGGGCCTGTTGTCACTGCTCAGCCCAGCACCGTGCTCGGAGCACTGCATGCAACATCCCCGGCTTCTTGGCCTTCTGCTATAGATGGTTGGCAAATTCATGAAGAGGATGCGGGAGGAAGAGAGCAGCGGCACGGGCACCGTGCTCAGAGCGTACCCTCCCATCTTCAAAACCAAGACCAGCGCTGCCCTGCTGGATATGCTTGTAGAGGAGGGTCCTTCCAGTGCAAAGCAAGTAAGCAGCCTGTGGCCTGGCTTCCATGCTCCCAGCAATTGCTTGGCCTCCCAAGCCACGCCTGCTGCTCACTGGAAGCCTTGAGGCCATGGCAGTGGGGTGGCAAGGGAAGTACTTTTCTGGGGCAGCTGGGCACATGACTCCCTCTGGCAGCTTTCCAAGTCTCCCCTGCCTTCTCCAGGTGCCCGCCATGGTCAGGTACATCCACCAGTGGCTCGCGGCCAACGAGTTTCCTGAGTACAACCTCTACAGGCCCCTTCTGGATCTGACAGAGGCACGGCCCGCTGATGTGGTGATGGCTCTCCTGCGTGTGGCCCCATCATGTGACAGGTACGGGGCCCACGTGCCCACAAGGCTCAGGCCTCAGCAGCCCATCACCCTGTCCAGCCTGTCCCAGGAGTGTGACACACAGAGAAGTCCAGGGCCCTCTGGCTCCTCCCTTTGCCCGCCCCGGCATGTCAGCCCCCAGCGTGCTGCCATGCTCTCTCCCTGCTCCTCAGGGGCCAGTCCCCACAGGGCTGGGCTGCCTGTGTGCCGAGGGACAGGGGGCAGAGGCAGGGCTGGCAGTCAGCTCAGCTCCCCACTGCGGCCCAGGCCACAGTGCTGTGTCCCAGACCCCCCTGAGACAGAGCTTTGACCCCACAGAGCTGCTACCACCATGTGGAAGACCATCCTGTGCTCGTGCAGGACTGCAGAGCCGGCCATGCTCATACTCCTGGACGTGCTGGCCAACTGGCCAGAGCACAGCACGTGCACCTCCGATGGGGACCACACGGCTGTCCTTGCCCTGGCTGTGAGTTTCTGCAACTTGCCTTTGCTCAGCCCAAGCTCACCTCTCCATCAGCTCTCCATCCTCCCTCGCCCACAGTGCCTCCCTGCCTCAGGCACTGGGCGGAAACCTGGCCTAGGGGCAGCTTCAGAGCCACCAGGCCCGGTGCTCCCCCCCGCGTCTCTGCTGGCCTCTCCTTGCCACGCTCGGGCTCAGCCACACGGACACCTCGGCACTGAGCTTGGGCTGCTCTGCCCTTTGCAGGCAACTGTGGTGATGTGGAAGATCCTCCAGATGCCCTGTGTCCCACATGTGGTGAGCGTGCATTTCCCCCGCCTCTTTGTGCACCTGCTCTTCCAAGTGCTCTTCAGCACCTTGGATATGCCAGAGGCGGCCGATACCTTCTGGAAGGGATGCCAGCAGCAACACGGCCTTGCCACCGAGCCCAACAGGTGCTCCATGCAAGTCCTCCTGTCCCTGCCACGTGCCCAGGGCAGGTGCCAGTGCCCCCAGCGTCACCTGGCCTTTGTTCTGCACACAGCTTTGCAGAGCAGACCCTGAAGGCCCTGCTCTGCCGACTGCACTATGAGGATGTGGCGGTGGCAATGGAAGACAAGCGTGGCTGGGACACGCTGCTCTGTGCTGACACCCACCACTGTGCTGTGGGCGTGCTGGCCAGGTGAGACCCCCTGCTCCCCAACTGCCCTTGGCATTTGTGCCCTGCGCCCGGGGTGCCCCACACAGTGGGGCCCCGTGGTCGTGGGCCACAAGGTCTTGTCACCAAGGGATGGCCAAGGAGACTGCAAAAGGCTGGGAGAGGAGCGTGCCCAAGAGCAGCCACCTGCACCAGGGCCCGGCTCCCCCTTGCAGGGTGCTGGAGAAGGCCTGACCTCTGTCAGTCAGTCCTGGCAGAGGTTTACCCCTGCCTCCTCAGGGTTTTGCTTCCCATTTCCTCCTATCAGAGAAATGCACCACGCATCCGAAGCCTCGTGTTCTGCGATTGCATTCCACCTGCTGGGGCTGCTCAACAAAGACATGCCATGCCGGGATTTGCCTGCTATGGCGTTCCTTGTGGAGGTGAGCCTGAAGGCCAGCGCTGCCTGGCTGAGCTGCCTCCCGGCTCTCTGCCCTCTCGTGGCCGCAGCTGCCCGGGACGGTGCCCGCGCCCTGTGCTGTTGCCTGGGCCCAGCCCTGTGGGGCTCCCCCATCAGCGGCCTTGTGCCTTTCAGATCCTGGACTGCCTGGACTTGAGTCAATGCCGTGACAGCGTCCTGGAGGTCATGTCCAAGAACCTGCAGAGCCAGTGCAGGGAGATGCGTGGCTTGGCCCTCAGAGGCCTCCTGGTGCTCGGCACCAGTGTCTCGGTGAGAAGAGGGCAGCGGCTGAAGCCATGCTGCCAGCATGGGGCTGGGCAAGGCAGTGGCTTGGCCTTGGCTGGCCTTTGGGCGCTGAGGCAGCTGCTCCCAGCTCTCCTGCCTCCCGCTCCAGCTGCCCGAGTGCTTTGGCACAGCCCTTTGGCCTCTGGGCCCTGTGGCAGCAGGATGGCGTTTCACACACTCGTGTTCCACGCAGGCCGTAAGAATGTGGAGCCTGCATGAAAGGCTGGTGGAGCTCCTGCAGGAAAGTGACAGCGACATGCTTAGGATGACCATGGTTCTCCTCAGTGGTTTGTTCCTGTGCAATGGCGCCCCGCTAGCCAGGCCCCTCGCCCTGCAGCTGGCTGGGGCGCTCCTGCCGCTCTTTGACAACGTAAGGCTCTGCGCCTCCAGCCACGGCCACCGGCTGCTGCCCGCAAACTTTGTGCCCCGTGCATTTTCAGGCCTGTGCCCAGGTGGGCGTCAAGCAGCCCATGCCGAGGTCTCTTTTCCTTTCTTTCATACAGGATGACAGCCAAGTGCAGTTGTGCTCCATGTTCATCTTCCGAGAGATGCTGTATTTTTTACCGGAAAGGGACAAAAAGGCCATGAAGGCACACGTGCGCCAGAGCCTGCTGCCACTCTTCTTCCACTGCCATGACGAGAACCAGCGCGTGGCAGAGGTGAGGACTCAGCGGCTGCCGCTGGCCCCCTGGCAGGGGGGCTGGTCTGCCTCCCGCTCTGGCGCCTGCTGGGCTGCAGCCTCCTCCTGGCCTTGGTACAGGCACCTGTGCGGGTCCTGCGCCCTGGGCTGTGGTGCCATTTCGGGGTCTCTGCTGCTCTCCAGGCCTCCCAGGAAACGCTGCATTGTTCAGCCACATTCCTGCACAGGAAGGATCTCCAACACATGCTGCGGCTAGATCAGACCTGGAGGTTGGGCGAGAGCCTGGTAAGAACGGCCTGCAAGCCCCAGCCTCGGGCTGCAGAAGCCCCCTGGCCGCGCTGCTCAGTGAGCGCGGCTGGCAGCCGCGCCCCTGCCCAGCGCTGCAGCCAGGGCTGCCAGCCTGCACCCCACACGCTGCTGCCTTCCCTGGGCCGCGCGGGCTCTGCTCCAGGCTCCTGTGGCCCCGAGGCGGGCGCCGATGGAGCCCCGGCCCAGCTGGGCTGCAGGGCGGCACCGCGGCTCCCCGGGCAGCAGCCGCCCTGCTGCCCCGTCCGAGCCCGGCGCCGGCGGCTGCTGGCCGCCTGGCAGGGCTCTGCAGGCAGGGGTGGCCAGTGCTGGCCGCACGCAGCGTCCGGCCAAGGGGCTGAGCCTGCACCAAGTGCACCCTCCTGCCGCTCTCTCCAGCTGGCAGGGGACAGGAGCCGAGCGGCCGAGCAAGTGCGCCACGCCCTGCAGTACCTGGAGAGCCCACAGGAGTCCCTGCGACAGGCGGCCATCAGGTTCATCGGTGAGCCACCAGCATGGGCTGCCCTTCCCCTCCCCGGCCCGCCGCAGCTCGGCCCCAGCCCCGGCCCCGGCCCCAGCCCCGGCTGCTGCCCCGGCAGCGCCATCCGTGCCCGGCGCCGTGGAGCCCCGCCTGGCCTCGGCGCTGCTGCCGCCCTCTGGCAGCCGTGCCCTTGGGCGGCAGCGTGCGGCAAGGGCCCGGCCCGAGCCCTGCCGGGGCCAGGAGGCCGTGTGGCCACAGGGCTGGCAGCGCCGCTGGGCTGGCAGGGAGCTGTGCCGCTGGCGCCCTGACAGGCTCTGTCTTCTCAGGGATGGCCGGGCGCCACCTCAGGGGCCACAAGCGACAGCTCCGCCACATCTGTCGGGGTGAGTGAGGCCAGACGGCTGCCAGCCCCAGTTGCCGGGGGCAGCTGCAATCCCTGCCCCGCTGCCCAGGCCTCTGCTCCCTGTGCGCAGCAGGGCTGCCGTGGCCACAGCACAGGCTCCCATTTCAGGCCCACGTGGGCCAATAGTGTCCGGTAGCTTCGGGCTCATCCCTTGCTCCCTGCTCCCTCCTGGCCATGGCCAGAGCCGGCCTGCATGGCCCTGCCTCGGGGGTCTCCTGGGCTCCCCAAAGATCCAGGATCTGACCGTGGCTCTGTTCCTCTCTCTTGCAGCCCTTGAAGACAAGGCAGAGGACATCAGCCCTGCCACCAGAAGCCTGGCTCTCCAAACAGCCTTTGTCCTCCGCGCTGTGGAGAGAGCTCCGGGCTCCATCGTGCAGAAGCTGCAAGATCAACTTGGCAGGGCCCACAAGAAATGGCCTTGTCCCTGGGGCCACAGCTGGCTGTGCTGCTGGAGCTCTGAGGAGAGCTGATTTGAGAGGCTCTCTGTCTGCTGGGGCCTTCTGAGCCGGGGGGATTTTTCTTTGCTTTAAGATTGTTTTATTCCTTCTTTTTTGTTGTTCTTTAGGATAGAAATATAGAATGTGTTCTAATAGCCAGACTCCCAGGAGCTCTCTTTGGTGCCCAGCGTTTGCAGGGCACGGGGGAAGAAGGGAAAACGGGTCCTTGTGCCAAGCGAGCAGCCCTGGTGTGGAGTGGGGAAGGAGAAATGGCCAGAAGGCCCTTGGCCTTGGGTGGTTCTGCTGAAGCCTTTGTGCTGGCGACAGAGGGGCCGGGCAGGTGCCGGAGCTGCAGGGATCCCTGCCAGACTGGTGCCTGGAGATGGCCACAAGCCCTCGTGGCCAGCCAGGAAGGGCCATGTGTGTCCTCTTGCCCGTGTCTTGCCGGCTGCAATGCTGAGGCCTCTGAGGTGCCTCTGGATGCGGCTCCTCTGGAGCTGCCTCGGGGCTGCGCCGCTGCCGGGCAGCTTGGCCGGGCTGGGGGGAGCCTGAGGGGACGACGGGGCGGTGGGAGGCCGTGAAGGGATGAGGTGCTGCGGAGGCCCTGACAGGACAAGGTGCTGGACGAGGTGCAGGAGGGCCCTGTGGCAGGGAGTGGCTGGCAGGAGGCTCCAAAGGGACAGGAGGCCCATGAGGGGCCGGGCTGCTGGCAAGCCCTGAGGAATTGGGTGTCAGCCTTGTTCCTGACAGCCGGGCACTTCCCCAGAGAGGCTCCCACGCCTGGGGCAGAAGCCCTGCTGGCTGGGCCTCAGCAGGAGGGTGGGGACCCCCCGAGGTGCCCAGACTGGCCTGGCTGGGAACAAGGAGGCCAAGGGGGCCCTGCCGAGGCAAGGTCACTGCTTGCTGCCAGGGCAGCGGGCAGAGCAGGGCTGGCGGCCAGCCTGGGCCCTGCGGCTGCCCAGGCCATGGTGCTGAGGATGAGGCCCTGCTGACACAGAGCTCTGGCCCCGCAGAGCTTCTGCCTCCGTGGCTAGGGCGGCAATGTCTCCTTGAGCAGGGCTGCTGAGTCGCTGCTGCCAAAGTTGCTCTGGACGCCACAGAAAGGGCACCAGAGCGCGCGCAGGAACAGCAGCACCCCCAACGCCGGCACCTGCTCCAGGAGGCCTCTGCACCAGCCGCCATTCCAAAGGGGCCATACTCTGGGCACTATTGCGTGGGATTTAGCAAAAGGCTTCCGCGCACTCGACCACAATGGCTGTCTCTTGCCTTGCCAGCCTCACGGCAATGCTTGGCAGCTGCCGCTGCAGCCTGTGCCCCTGACTGACTACAGTGACCGTGCTTGAGGGCAGACTCGCCTTCCACTGGCAGGCGTCCCAAGGCAGCGGCATTGATGCCATGGCGAGAGGCAGCACGAGCCCTGCGCTGCAGCTGCCGTCCCTCTCCTCCATGCAAACGCCTTAAAAACACCTGCATGAGCTTCCAACCTAAATCCTGGACTGGCTTGGAACAAAGGAAGCAGCAGCAGGCGCTGAAGAAAGGAAGGCACTTGTGGCCACCATTCAGGGCTGGAGGGAAGCACTTTGCTATCTGCTGAGGACATGCTCATGCTTTGCTGCTGGAAGATCCTGCTTTGCTCTACTGGAGCCCGTTCCTACCAATGCATGGGCTTCCATGGTTCCCGGATCAAGTCTGGTGCACCTGTGGGCAACAAGTCTGTCCCGTGTGCATCTGAGTGCAGAAAAGAGCAGGACATGGCTGCTTCCAGCACTTGTCTTGGCCGCTCCTTCAGGGGGCTGGCAGCATCATCAGAGTCACAGAACAGCTTCTCCTGCCAGAGTTATCCCTATCCTCTGCACTTCCCCAGGTGTCTGTCTTGATGTTCACCGGGGACCTACCTGTTTGTGGCCGTCCTTTGCCATGCTCAGCCGGCAGCCAGTTGCGTTTGCACGTGAGCTGCCACAGAAAGACACACAGGAAGTGGAGCGTTGAATAGCAGAGGCTGGGCCAATTCTTTTTCTTTCCGAGTGCAAGAAAGACAGAAAAGCACAAGGAAACGTGACAGCGTTTTGGTGGAGTCTCTTTGTCCTGTGAAATTCGGTAGCTGTTTTTGTTTCTGTGCTACTGCTAATCCCTTCCTTGAAAAAATCATTCCAGAAAGGAGCAACATCATCTGACACGTACCAAGTGTTGCCACCAGTTGCTCCAGGTGCTCCTAGCAAGAGCCCCTGTAGGATGGAGCACAGGCCCTAGTGCACAAAGTCGGCTTTGGCTGCCCTCTTGCAGAGAAGCCCTCTGGAGGCACAGGTCTCGGGGCAGGAGATGGGCACCAGCGCTGCCAGGGGCTCGGGGGACTCTGCTTTGGCGGGGACTCTGTCACACCTGCTGATCTCAGGACTCCCTGGGCCCCAGGGCTCAGAGCAGCATTTGTGCCCTGGCTCACACGCTCCTTGTCTCTGTCACACGGCCGCGCTTAGCGTGGCCACCATGCGGGACGTGTCCCGAGGAGGCCGTGCCAGCTTCTGTGGAAGGCCCTGTGCCCTTCCCGCCACGGCTGGGTCAGCAGCCACGGGGGCTCCTGCTGCCCTGAGCTTGCCGAGCAGGGCAGCCTTTGCTTATGGTTTGAGCCGTTCCTAAAGATCCTGTCGGGCTGTGTGAGACACTTGGGGCAAGGCATTCCTTCCAACCTGGGCCACTTTGGGGGGCCTGGGGGCGGCCCCAGGGCAGGTGGCAGGGTGTGCAAGGGCCCTTTGTGACACGGTGCTGCAAAGTCACCGTTCCATGGAACAGGACCTCTGTGACATGCGGTGACATGGGTGTTGGCAGCGACGTGGCCACACCACAGTGCTCGGTGCACGCCACGGGACAGGACGGGACAGAGCACAGTGCCCTCGTTCCTTGCTGACCCGCAGCTTTCCCGAGGCGTTACTCCTGCAGGTGACCTCGTGGCCAGACCACAGGACTTGGTGACCTCTGGCCTTGCCGAGGCTTCTCTTCTGCAGGTGTCCTTGAGGGCAGAGCGTGGCCTTGGATGAGCACGGTCCTTGACGAGGAGTCTCCTGTCCTTGTGGCTGGAGGCCTCGAGACCAGAGTGCAGGACTTGCTGTCCTGTAGCCTTGCCAAGACTTCACTCTTGCAGGTGCCTTCAAGGCACAACTGCAGCACTTGCTGACTCCCACCTTTTCCCAGCCATCTTCTCCTGCAAGTAGCCATGAATCCAGGCAGAGACGTAGAGCACAGACCTGCGAGCGTGCCCAAAGTGGCCTGGGAGAAGGAGGACCAAGAAGGCCCTGGAACTGCTCCAGCACAGCAGCCTGAAGAGCAGTTCCAGCTACTGCAGAAGGGTGAGTGGCAGAGGTGGGCCACAGGGCTGGTGCCTGAAGCCAGCTTGGCCCCATCCCATCCCATCCCATCCCATCCCATCCCATCCCATCCCATCCCATCCCGTCCCATCCCCTGGCGACATGCCCATGGAAAGGACAGAGCAGGGGCCGGGAGGGACAGACACCCCACAGCCATGCTCCATGCCCTGGGGCATGGCAGGGCTGTCCCTGCCTGGGCAGCGCAGGGCTGGCCTTGTGTTCTCCGGCCTCTCCCTCAGCCCCTCAGCTCAGGCTGCGCTCGCTCTTTGCCAGGTGCAGCCGTGCAGCGCGCACAAGGGCAGGAACGCACCCGTGGCCTCTTCCGCACGACGGCGCAGGTACCTGCAGCCATCCCCAGCCGCGCTGGGCCTGTTGTCACTGCTCAGCCCAGCACCGTGCTCGGAGCACTGCATGCAACATCCCCGGCTTCTTGGCCTTCTGCTATAGATGGTTGGCAAATTCATGAAGAGGATGCGGGAGGAAGAGAGCAGCGGCACGGGCACCGTGCTCAGAGCGTACCCTCCCATCTTCAAAACCAAGACCAGCGCTGCCCTGCTGGATATGCTTGTAGAGGAGGGTCCTTCCAGTGCAAAGCAAGTAAGCAGCCTGTGGCCTGGCTTCCATGCTCCCAGCAATTGCTTGGCCTCCCAAGCCACGCCTGCTGCTCACTGGAAGCCTTGAGGCCATGGCAGTGGGGTGGCAAGGGAAGTACTTTTCTGGGGCAGCTGGGCACATGACTCCCTCTGGCAGCTTTCCAAGTCTCCCCTGCCTTCTCCAGGTGCCCGCCATGGTCAGGTACATCCACCAGTGGCTCGCGGCCAACGAGTTTCCTGAGTACAACCTCTACAGGCCCCTTCTGGATCTGACAGAGGCACGGCCCGCTGATGTGGTGATGGCTCTCCTGCGTGTGGCCCCATCATGTGACAGGTACGGGGCCCACGTGCCCACAAGGCTCAGGCCTCAGCAGCCCATCACCCTGTCCAGCCTGTCCCAGGAGTGTGACACACAGAGAAGTCCAGGGCCCTCTGGCTCCTCCCTTTGCCCGCCCCGGCATGTCAGCCCCCAGCGTGCTGCCATGCTCTCTCCCTGCTCCTCAGGGGCCAGTCCCCACAGGGCTGGGCTGCCTGTGTGCCGAGGGACAGGGGGCAGAGGCAGGGCTGGCAGTCAGCTCAGCTCCCCACTGCGGCCCAGGCCACAGTGCTGTGTCCCAGACCCCCCTGAGACAGAGCTTTGACCCCACAGAGCTGCTACCACCATGTGGAAGACCATCCTGTGCTCGTGCAGGACTGCAGAGCCGGCCATGCTCATACTCCTGGACGTGCTGGCCAACTGGCCAGAGCACAGCACGTGCACCTCCGATGGGGACCACACGGCTGTCCTTGCCCTGGCTGTGAGTTTCTGCAAGTGGCCTTTGCTCAGCCCAAGCTCACCTCTCCATCAGCTCTCCATCCTCCCTCGCCCACAGTGCCTCCCTGCCTCAGGCACTGGGCGGAAACCTGGCCTAGGGGCAGCTTCAGAGCCACCAGGCCCGGTGCTCCCCCCCGCGTCTCTGCTGGCCTCTCCTTGCCACGCTCGGGCTCAGCCACACGGACACCTCGGCACTGAGCTTGGGCTGCTCTGCCCTTTGCAGGCAACTGTGGTGATGTGGAAGATCCTCCAGATGCCCTGTGTCCCACATGTGGTGAGCGTGCATTTCCCCCGCCTCTTTGTGCACCTGCTCTTCCAAGTGCTCTTCAGCACCTTGGATATGCCAGAGGCGGCCGATACCTTCTGGAAGGGATGCCAGCAGCAACACGGCCTTGCCACCGAGCCCAACAGGTGCTCCATGCCAAGTCCTCCTGTCCCTGCCACGTGCCCAGGGCAGGTGCCAGTGCCCCCAGCGTCACCTGGCCTTTGTTCTGCACACAGCTTTGCAGAGCAGACCCTGAAGGCCCTGCTCTGCCGACTGCACTATGAGGATGTGGCGGTGGCAATGGAAGACAAGCGTGGCTGGGACACGCTGCTCTGTGCTGACACCCACCACTGTGCTGTGGGCGTGCTGGCCAGGTGAGACCCCCTGCTCCCCAACTGCCCTTGGCATTTGTGCCCTGCGCCCGGGGTGCCCCACACAGTGGGGCCCCGTGGTCGTGGGCCACAAGGCCTTGTCACCAAGGGATGGCCAAGGAGACTGCAAAAGGCTGGGAGAGGAGCGTGCCCAAGAGCAGCCACCTGCACCAGGGCCCGGCTCCCCCTTGCAGGGTGCTGGAGAAGGCCTGACCTCTGTCAGTCAGTCCTGGCAGAGGTTTACCCCTGCCTCCTCAGGGTTTTGCTTCCCATTTCCTCCTATCAGAGAAATGCACCACGCATCCGAAGCCTCGTGTTCTGCGATTGCATTCCACCTGCTGGGGCTGCTCAACAAAGACATGCCATGCTGGGATTTGCCTGCTATGGCGTTCCTTGTGGAGGTGAGCCTGAAGGCCAGCGCTGCCTGGCTGAGCTGCCTCCCGGCTCTCTGCCCTCTCGTGGCCGCAGCTGCCCGGGACGGTGCCCGCGCCCTGTGCTGTTGCCTGGGCCCAGCCCTGTGGGGCTCCCCCATCAGCGGCCTTGTGCCTTTCAGATCCTGGACTGCCTGGACTTGAGTCAATGCCGTGACAGTGTCCTGGAGGTCATGTCCAAGAACCTGCAGAGCCAGTGCAGGGAGATGCGTGGCTTGGCCCTCAGAGGCCTCCTGGTGCTCGGCACCAGTGTCTCGGTGAGAAGAGGGCAGCGGCTGAAGCCATGCTGCCAGCATGGGGCTGGGCAAGGCAGTGGCTTGGCCTTGGCTGGCCTTTGGGCGCTGAGGCAGCTGCTCCCAGCTCTCCTGCCTCCCGCTCCAGCTGCCCGAGTGCTTTGGCACAGCCCTTTGGCCTCTGGGCCCTGTGGCAGCAGGATGGCGTTTCACACACTCGTGTTCCACGCAGGCCGTAAGAATGTGGAGCCTGCATGAAAGGCTGGTGGAGCTCCTGCAGGAAAGTGACAGCGACATGCTTAGGATGACCATGGTTCTCCTCAGTGGTTTGTTCCTGTGCAATGGCGCCCCGCTAGCCAGGCCCCTCGCCCTGCAGCTGGCTGGGGCGCTCCTGCCGCTCTTTGACAACGTAAGGCTCTGCGCCTCCAGCCACGGCCACCGGCTGCTGCCCGCAAACTTTGTGCCCCGTGCATTTTCAGGCCTGTGCCCAGGTGGGCGTCAAGCAGCCCATGCCGAGGTCTCTTTTCCTTTCTTTCATACAGGATGACAGCCAAGTGCAGTTGTGCTCCATGTTCATCTTCCGAGAGATGCTGTATTTTTTACCGGAAAGGGACAAAAAGGCCATGAAGGCACACTTGCGCCAGAGCCTGCTGCCACTCTTCTTCCACTGCCATGACGAGAACCAGCGCGTGGCAGAGGTGAGGACTCAGCGGCTGCCGCTGGCCCCCTGGCAGGGGGGCTGGTCTGCCTCCCGCTCTGGCGCCTGCTGGGCTGCAGCCTCCTCCTGGCCTTGGTACAGGCACCTGTGCGGGTCCTGTGCCCTGGGCTGTGGTGCCATTTCGGGGTCTCTGCTGCTCTCCAGGCCTCCCAGGAAACACTGCATTGTTCAGCCACATTCCTGCACAGGAAGGATCTCCAACACATGCTGCGGCTAGATCAGACCTGGAGGTTGGGCGAGAGCCTGGTAAGAACGGCCTGCAAGCCCCAGCCTCGGGCTGCAGAAGCCCCCTGGCCGCGCTGCTCAGTGAGTGCGGCTGGCAGCCGCGCCCCTGCCCAGCGCTGCAGCCAGGGCTGCCAGCCTGCACCCCACACGCTGCTGCCTTCCCTGGGCCGCGCGGGCTCTGCTCCAGGCTCCTGTGGCCCCGAGGCGGGCGCCGATGGAGCCCCGGCCCAGCTGGGCTGCAGGGCGGCACCGCGGCTCCCCGGGCAGCAGCCGCCCTGCTGCCCCGTCCGAGCCCGGCGCCGGCGGCTGCTGGCCGCCTGGCAGGGCTCTGCAGGCAGGGGTGGCCAGTGCTGGCCGCACGCAGCGCCCGGCCAAGGGGCTGAGCCTGCACCAAGTGCACCCTCCTGCCGCTCTCTCCAGCTGGCAGGGGACAGGAGCCGAGCGGCCGAGCAAGTGCGCCACGCCCTGCAGTACCTGGAGAGCCCACAGGAGTCCCTGCGACAGGCGGCCATCAGGTTCATCGGTGAGCCACCAGCATGGGCTGCCCTTCCCCTCCCCGGCCCGCCGCAGCTCGGCCCCAGCCCCGGCCCCAGCCCCGGCCCCAGCCCCGGCCCCAGCCCCGGCTGCTGCCCCGGCAGCGCCATCCGTGCCCGGCGCCGTGGAGCCCCGCCTGGCCTCGGCGCTGCTGCCGCCCTCTGGCAGCCGTGCCCTTGGGCGGCAGCGTGCGGCAAGGGCCCGGCCCGAGCCCTGCCGGGGCCAGGAGGCCGTGTGGCCACAGGGCTGGCAGCGCCGCTGGGCTGGCAGGGAGCTGTGCCGCTGGCGCCCTGACAGGCTCTGTCTTCTCAGGGATGGCCGGGCGCCACCTCAGGGGCCACAAGCGACAGCTCCGCCACATCTGTCGGGGTGAGTGAGGCCAGACGGCTGCCAGCCCCAGTTGCCGGGGGCAGCTGCAATCCCTGCCCCGCTGCCCAGGCCTCTGCTCCCTGTGCGCAGCAGGGCTGCCGTGGCCACAGCACAGGCTCCCATTTCAGGCCCACGTGGGCCAATAGTGTCCGGTAGCTTCGGGCTCATCCCTTGCTCCCTGCTCCCTCCTGGCCATGGCCAGAGCCGGCCTGCATGGCCCTGCCTCGGGGGTCTCCTGGGCTCCCCAAAGATCCAGGATCTGACCGTGGCTCTGTTCCTCTCTCTCGCAGCCCTTGAAGACAAGGCAGAGGACATCAGCCCTGCCACCAGAAGCCTGGCTCTCCAAACAGCCTTTGTCCTCCGCGCTGTGGAGAGAGCTCCGGGCTCCATCGTGCAGAAGCTGCAAGATCAACTTGGCAGGGCCCACAAGAAATGGCCTTGTCCCTGGGGCCACAGCTGGCTGTGCTGCTGGAGCTCTGAGGAGAGCTGATTTGAGAGGCTCTCTGTCTGCTGGGGCCTTCTGAGCCGGGGGGATTTTTCTTTGCTTTAAGATTGTTTTATTCCTTCTTTTTTGTTGTTCTTTAGGATAGAAATATAGAATGTGTTCTAATAGCCAGACTCCCAGGAGCTCTCTTTGGTGCCCAGCGTTTGCAGGGCACGGGGGAAGAAGGGAAAACGGGTCCTTGTGCCAAGCGAGCAGCCCTGGTGTGGAGTGGGGAAGGAGAAATGGCCAGAAGGCCCTTGGCCTTGGGTGGTTCTGCTGAAGCCTTTGTGCTGGCGACAGAGGGGCCGGGCAGGTGCCGGAGCTGCAGGGATCCCTGCCAGACTGGTGCCTGGAGATGGCCACAAGCCCTCGTGGCCAGCCAGGAAGGGCCATGTGTGTCCTCTTGCCCGTGTCTTGCCGGCTGCAATGCTGAGGCCTCTGAGGTGCCTCTGGATGCGGCTCCTCTGGAGCTGCCTCGGGGCTGCGCCGCTGCCGGGCAGCTTGGCCGGGCTGGGGGGAGCCTGAGGGGACGACGGGGCGGTGGGAGGCCGTGAAGGGATGAGGTGCTGCGGAGGCCCTGACAGGACAAGGTGCTGGACGAGGTGCAGGAGGGCCCTGTGGCAGGGAGTGGCTGGCAGGAGGCTCCAAAGGGACAGGAGGCCCATGAGGGGCCGGGCTGCTGGCAAGCCCTGAGGAATTGGGTGTCAGCCTTGTTCCTGACAGCCGGGCACTTCCCCAGAGAGGCTCCCACGCCTGGGGCAGAAGCCCTGCTGGCTGGGCCTCAGCAGGAGGGTGGGGACCCCCCGAGGTGCCCAGACTGGCCTGGCTGGGAACAAGGAGGCCAAGGGGGCCCTGCTGAGGCAAGGTCACTGCTTGCTGCCAGGGCAGCGGGCAGAGCAGGGCTGGCGGCCGGCCTGGGCCCTGCGGCTGCCCAGGCCATGGTGCTGAGGATGAGGCCCTGCTGACACAGAGCTCTGGCCCCGCAGAGCTTCTGCCTCCGTGGCTAGGGCGGCAATGTCTCCTCGAGCAGGGCTGCTGAGTCGCTGCTGCCAAAGTTGCTCTGGACGCCACAGAAAGGGCACCAGAGCGCGCGCAGGAACAGCAGCACCCCCAACGCCGGCACCTGCTCCAGGAGGCCTCTGCACCAGCCGCCATTCCAAAGGGGCCATACTCTGGGCACTATTGCGTGGGATTTAGCAAAAGGCTTCCGCGCACTCGACCACAATGGCTGTCTCTTGCCTTGCCAGCCTCACGGCAATGCTTGGCAGCTGCCGCTGCAGCCTGTGCCCCTGACTGACTACAGTGACCGTGCTTGAGGGCAGACTCGCCTTCCACTGGCAGGCGTCCCAAGGCAGCGGCATTGATGCCATGGCGAGAGGCAGCACGAGCCCTGCGCTGCAGCTGCCGTCCCTCTCCTCCATGCAAACGCCTTAAAAACACCTGCATGAGCTTCCAACCTAAATCCTGGACTGGCTTGGAACAAAGGAAGCAGCAGCAGGCGCTGAAGAAAGGAAGGCACTTGTGGCCACCATTCAGGGCTGGAGGGAAGCACTTTGCTATCTGCTGAGGACATGCTCATGCTTTGCTGCTGGAAGATCCTGCTTTGCTCTACTGGAGCCCGTTCCTACCAATGCATGGGCTTCCATGGTTCCCGGATCAAGTCTGGTGCACCTGTGGGCAACAAGTCTGTCCCGTGTGCATCTGAGTGCAGAAAAGAGCAGGACATGGCTGCTTCCAGCACTTGTCTTGGCCGCTCCTTCAGGGGGCTGGCAGCATCATCAGAGTCACAGAACAGCTTCTCCTGCCAGAGTTATCCCTATCCTCTGCACTTCCCCAGGTGTCTGTCTTGATGTTCACCGGGGACCTACCTGTTTGTGGCCGTCCTTTGCCATGCTCAGCCGGCAGCCAGTTGCGTTTGCACGTGAGCTGCCACAGAAAGACACACAGGAAGTGGAGCGTTGAATAGCAGAGGCTGGGCCAATTCTTTTTCTTTCCGAGTGCAAGAAAGACAGAAAAGCACAAGGAAACGTGACAGCGTTTTGGTGGAGTCTCTTTGTCCTGTGAAATTCGGTAGCTGTTTTTGTTTCTGTGCTACTGCTAATCCCTTCCTTGAAAAAATCATTCCAGAAAGGAGCAACATCATCTGACACGTACCAAGTGTTGCCACCAGTTGCTCCAGGTGCTCCTAGCAAGAGCCCCTGTAGGATGGAGCACAGGCCCTAGTGCACAAAGTCGGCTTTGGCTGCCCTCTTGCAGAGAAGCCCTCTGGAGGCACAGGTCTCGGGGCAGGAGATGGGCACCAGCACTGCCAGGGGCTTGGGGGGACTCTGCTTTGGCGGGGACTCTGTCACACCTGCTGATCTCAGGACTCCCTGGGCCCCAGGGCTCAGAGCAGCATTTGTGCCCTGGCTCACACGCTCCTTGTCTCTGTCACACGGCCGCGCTTAGCGTGGCCACCATGCAGGACGTGTCCCGAGGAGGCCGTGCCAGCTTCTGTGGAAGGCCCTGTGCCCTTCCCGCCACAGGTGGGTCAGCAGCCACGGGGGCTTCTGCTGCCCTGAGCCTGCCGAGCAGGGCAGCCTTTGCTTATGGTTTGAGCCATTCATAAAGATCCTGTCGGGCTGTGTGAGACACTTGGGGCAAGGCATTCCTTCCAACCTGGGCCACTTTGGGGGGCCTGGGGGCGGCCCCAGGGCAGGTGGCAGGGTGTGCAAGGGCCCTTTGTGACACAGTGCTGCAAAGTCACCGTTCCATGGAATGGCACCTCTGTGACATGCGGTGACATGGGTGTTGGCAGCGACGTGGCCACACCACAGTGCTCGGTGCACGCCACGGGACAGGACGGGACAGAGCACAGTGCCCTCGTTCCCTGCTGACCCGCAGCTTTCCCGAGGCGTTACTCCTGCAGGTGACCTCGTGGCCAGACCACAGGACTTGGTGACCTCTGGCCTTGCCGAGGCTTCACTCTTGCAGGTGCCTTCAAGGCACAACTGCAGCACTTGCTGACTCCCACCTTTTCCCAGCCATCTTCTCCTGCAAGTAGCCATGAATCCAGGCAGTGACGTAGAGCACAGACCTGCGAGCATGCCCAAACTGGCATGGGAGAAGGAGGACAAAGAAGGCCCTGCAACTGCTCCAGCACAGCAGCCTGAAGAGCAGTTCCAGCTACTGCAGAAGGGTGAGTGGCAGAGGTGGGCCACAGGGCTGGTGCCTGAAGCCAGCTTGGCCCCATCCCATCCCATCCCATCCCATCCCATCCCCTCCCATCCCATCCCATCCCATCCCGTCCCATCCCCTGGCGACATGCCCATGGAAAGGACAGAGCAGGGGCTGAGAGGGACAGACACCCCACAGCCGTGCTCCATGCCCTGGGGCATGGCAGGGCTGTCCCTGCCTGGGCAGTGCAGGGCTGGCCCTGTGTTCTCCGGCCTCTCCCTCAGCCCCTCAGCTCAGGCTGCGCTCGCTCTTTGCCAGGTGCAGCCGTGCAGCGCGCACAAGGGCAGGAACGCACCCGTGGCCTCTTCCGCACGACAGCGCAGGTACCTGCAGCCATCCCCAGCCGCGCTGGGCCTGTTGTCACTGCTCAGCCCAGCACCGTGCTCGGAGCACTCCATGCAACATCCCCAGCTTCTTGCGCTTCTGCTATAGATGGTTGGCAAATTCATGAAGAGGATGCGGGAGGAAGAGAGCAGCGGCACGGGCACCGTGCTCAGAGCGTACCCTCTTATCTTTAAAGTCAAGACCAACGCTGCCCTGCTGGATCAGCTGCCCTTAGCTCTGGGCAGCACCAAGGGCCTCTCCCCAGCCCAGCCCAGCCCAGTGGGCTCTGGCCCCACAGCTCTGCTCAGGCCAGGCTTCTCTGGGCACTGGCCCCACGGCCTCAGCCCTTGGCAATGGCACAGCAGAAGCTCCAGCTGATAGAGGACTTAGCCCCAGCCATGGGGGAAGGTGCTTGGCCAAGGCCATAGGAGGCTCCCTGGCTGCCCTGCTCCCCTTGGCCTGAGGTGCTGAGAGCTCTGCAGCCCCTGCTGCCATCCCATCTGCCCAGGGCAGCACAAGAGCCCCGGCCTTGGGGCCCTCAAGAGCTGCTCCTGCTGCAGGCCCAGGGCCCATGCCAAAGCTGGGACAGCAGCCACAAAGCTGTGCCCATTTCTGTTCATTGCTGCTCTCATGGGCATGGATCCTCAGCCACTTGGAGGTTGCTGATTAGTTTTACTACTCCAGAGGCCTCTTCTTTCTTGAGCTCTTCAGTTCAGGAATTCAGTGAGGAAAGCTCATAAACATTTGTTCAAAAACTCCAGAACAACAAAAGCCACAGGGAATATTCTAGGTTTTTATTTATTCTCTGAATAATTAGACAGATTTCAGACATGTATTCTAAGTGAATACACTGTCTTGAAAACAATGCAGAGAGAAGTGTTTTGTCATGTTAAGTTTTCTTTTCCTCTTTGTAGATTGGTATGCGCAATGTCCAATTGATATTGACCTCTAGCACCTCATAATCCAGTCTGAACAGATATCAAAAAAAATCAAAACCCTTTATGGCTGACAATCAATAACACTTTGTCCCCACTCCGTCCCCACCATTTCCCTCATCCAACCCCTGGAATTCCAATGGATCAGGAATGGTGTGGCCAGCAGGAGCAGGGCAGGGATTCTTCCCCTGTGCTCAGCCCTGGTTATGCAGCACCTCAAGTGCTGTGTCCAGTACTGGGCCCCCCAATTTAAGAAGGACATGGAGGGGCTGGAGCATGTCCAGAGAAGGGCAACAAGGCTGGGGAGGGGTCTGAAGCACAAGTCTTGTCAGGAGCAGCTGAGGGAGCTGGGGTTGTTTATCCTGGAGAAGAGGAGGCTCAGGGGAGACCTCATCACTCTCTACAACTCCCTGACAGGAGGGTGCAGCCAGGTGGGGGTTTGGAATCTTTTCCCAGGGAACAGTGACAGGACAAGAGGGCACAGCCTTCAGCTGCACCAGGGGACATTTAGGCTGGACATTGGAAATATTCTTGACACAAAGGGTGATTGGGCATTGGAATGGGCTGTCCAGGGAGGTGGGTGAGTCACCATCCCTAGAAGTGTTTAGGGAAAGACTGGATGTGGCACTCAGTGCCATGGTCTGGGTGACAAGGTGGTGTTGGGTGCCAGGTTGGACCTGTTGCACTCCAAGGTCTTTTCCAGCCTGGTTGATTCTCTGATGATTGTGACACTGCAGGGCCCTGGGGAAGCAAGGGGCCATTGTGACACTGTGGGGCCTGGGAGCCCCAAGGGCAATTGTGACACTGCAGGCCCCAAGGATCCAAGGGAGTTTGTGACACCAAGGGATCCCATGGAACCAAAGGGACATTGTGACACTGGGAGGCCTCATGGAGTCATGGAGATTGTGACACTTTAGGGTATCATGCAACCATGGTAACACCAAGTTGTCTGGGAGTGTGGATCTGCTGGAGGGTAGGAGGGCTCTGCACAGGGCCCTGGACAGGCTGGATCCAGGGTCCAAATCCAACAAGGTGAGGTTCAACAAGTCCAAGTGCCGGGTCCTGCACTTTGGCCACAACAACCTCTACAGTGCTACAGGCTGGGGACAGAGTGGCTGGAGAGCAGCCAGGCAGAAAGGGACCTGCAGGGACTGATGGACAGCAGGCTGGACATGAGGCAGCAGTGTGCCCAGGTGGCCAAGAAGGCCAATGGCTCCTGGCCTGGATCAGGAATGGTGTGGCCAGCAGGAGCAGGGCAAGGATTCTTCCCCTGTGCTGGGCACTGGTTGGGCAGCACCTCAAGTGCTGTGTCCGATCTAGGCCCCCCAATTTAGAAAGGACATGGAGGGGCTGGAGCGTGTCCAGAGAAGGGCAACAAGGCTGGGGAGGGGTCTGGAGTCCTGTGAGGAGCAGCTGAGGGAGCTGGGGTTGTTTATCCTGGAGAAGAGGATGCTCAGGGGAGACAGGGCAGTGTCAGGGCACAGGTTGGACTTGATGATCTCCAAGGTCTTTTCCAGCCTTGCTCATTCTGGGATTCTCTGGAACCACCCTTGGAGCAGTTGCACGATGAGCCTTGGGTCTCCTCTTCAGAAGCACGAGCAGCCCAGGTCCCTCAGCTTCTCCTGCCAGTCCCAAAGCCCATCCTGTCAGTCCTGCAGAGCCTCTGCAGCTCCTCCTCATTGCCCAGAACAGGGAGCCCCAGAGCCAGACACAGCAGCCCAGATGTGCCCCCCTGGCCTGGGGTGCCTCTGGCAAGGGAGCAGCAGCAGGCACTGCAGGAGCCTGCAGACAATTCCTGCAGCACTTGTAGGATGATGCTGCTGCCCAAGGGATGTTCCCATTGGGCCAAGTCAGGAACTGCAATGGGGAGTGGGGCCAGAGAGGAAAGGGCAACCAGGGATGGGCAGTTTCAGGAGAGGGAACAGGGCTGGGCTAGAGGAAGAAATTTGTAGCAGGAAGAGTGGAGAAAGCAAAGGAGAAACCAAGGAAATGGTCAGGGCAGTTTGGGGGTGGCTACCAGGCAGCCCTGGCTCTGAGCAACAGCGTCTGCAGTGGCACAGGACACTCCCAGCTGATGGGAACAAACTTTCTGGCTGACTGCAGAGGCCAGGACAAAGCTGAGTGGTTTCCCTGGTGTCCCCCAGCCCTTGCTGGCCCCAGGGGCTGATGGCATTTGTGCTCCCTCAGCTTCATGTCCCCACAGCAACAGCATGGGGGTGCTCCCGCCTGCTGTGTGCAATGCAAACTGGGGCTGCTGAGCCAGTGCTGCCTTGTCTGTGCCTGCAAGGATGGGGCACCTGTGTGAGCTGGGGGAGAGGCCAGGGCTGCAGAGGGGGGATGTTGTTGGCAGCTGCATGAGGACGCTCTGGGACGCTGCCCTGGGCTGTGCAGCGCACTGGGCATGGATCAGCCCCTGCTCTGCTGCTCCTTCCCGTCTGCCCCAGGGCCCTTGCAGAGCCCCAGCCATGCTGTTTGCCCCCAGCCTGCCCACGGCCAGCCTGGGGCTGCTCACGGGGGTTTCTGTGCTGAGCATTGGCCTGGCCGTGTTCTTGAGAGAGCCTGGGCAAGGAGCCTGGAGCCCCCAGGGCCTGGCCTGAGGCGCCAGCGCTGCCCCAGCAGTGCCCATGGCCTGTCCCTGCTGCAGCCCCGGCACTGCCACCCCCAGGGCTGTGCCCGGCCCCGAGAGCACTCAGGCCCTGCAGCAACACCAGGGCCACCAGGGCAGCGGGGCAGGGCCACGGCAGCAGCACTGGCAACACCAAGTGCTGCTGCTGCTGCTGCTGCTGGGCACAGCTGCTGGGCCAGCACTGATCTGCCCCAGCTCTGCACACAGACATGGCTGCTGCAGCTCTACAGAAGGGAACAAAAGGGCATCTCTGCAGAAAACTCTGCTGGGACATCCTTTAGTTCATTTAAAGCCACCGAGAGCGCAGCCCCTCATTGACACAGTCTGTGGGCACAGGGAAGGTGGTGAGAAACAAAATGGGAAATGGCAAAACCAATCATATTTCTTTGTGGATAATATGAACAAAAGTAAAAGACAGAAAAAGAACCCTCAATATTAAATCAACAAGAAGTATCAAAGATGACTTTTATTGCAAGTGATTTGCAGAGATTGACCAGCAGTTTAATGTTTCTGAAAGCATCCAGTCATCAGTCTCCACACTGCAGCCTTGAGCTCCTGGTTCCTCAGGCTGTAGATGAGGGGGTTCAGGGCTGGAGGCACCACTGAGTACGGAACTGACAGGACCAGATCCAGCGATGGGGAGGACATGGAAGGGGGCTTCACGTAGGCAAATGTGCCAGTGCTGAGGAACAGGGAGAGCACGGCCAGGTGAGGGAGGCAGGTGGAAAAGGCTTTGTGCCGTCCCTGCTCAGAGGGGATCCTCTGCACAGCCCTGAAGATCTGCACATAGGAGAAAACAATGAACACAAAACAACCGAAATTTAAACACACACTAACAGCAAGAAGCCCAAGTTCCCTGATGTAGGAGTGTGAGCAGGAGAGCTTGAGGATCTGTGGGATTTCACAGAAGAACTGGCCCAGGGCATTGCCATGGCACAGGGGCAGGGAAAATGTATTGGCCGTGTGCATGAGGGCATTGAGAAAGGCACTGGCCCAGGCAGCTGCTGCCATGTGGGCACAAGCTCTGCTGCCCACGAGGGTCCCGTAGTGCAGGGGTTTGCAGATGGACACGTAGCGGTCGTAGCACATGATGGTCAGCAGATAAAACTCTGTTGAAATGAAGAAGAGAAAGAAAAAGAGCTGTGCAGCACATCCAGTGTAGGAGATGTTGCTGGTGTCCCAGAGGGAATTGTGCATGGCTTTGGGGACAGTGGTGCAGATGGAGCCCAGGTCAGTGAGGGCCAGGTTGAGCAGGAAGAACATGGGCGTGTGCAGGTGGTGGCCGCAGGCTACGGCGCTGATGATGAGGCCGTTGCCCAGGAGGGCAGCCAGGGAGATGCCCAGCAAGAGGCAGAAGTGCAGGAGCTGCAGCTGCCGCATGTCTGCCAATGCCAGCAGGAGGAAGTGCCTGATGCAGCTGCTGTTGGACATTTCCTATGGTGTCTTGGCTTGGGGATCTGTAAGAAAAGTAATCATGGAATCATTGGGTTTGGAGAGGACTTGAAATATCCCAGCACAGCCTGGGGGCACTTTCCCCCCACTGCCTGCCCAGGGCTCTGCTGCCTGGAGCTGTCCCTGCCAGCAGCTGCTTCCCTGTGCCCAGGGCTGGGCCCTGCCAGTGCTGCCAGAGCCCAGCCCAGCCCTGGGGGCTCAGCTCTGCCCTGCAGTGCCCTCCCAGCTCAGGCACTGCCCAGGGGCAGCTCTGGCTCTGCAGGCTCTGATGGCAACTTCAGAGTGATAGTGGAGCCCTGGAAAATGTTAAAAATAGTATTTGAAAATATTAGGCTTTGTGTTTTCTCAGATCACTGCACCTGTGTAAGCAGTATGATAAAAGATATAATTGTTAGATGTGATGATTGTTTAGTAATTAAATATAATTATTATATAACCAAAGGAAGAATTATGGGAAACTATGTTGGAAATTTAAAGGGAGCTATGTTTAGCTGAAATCTGTGTATACAATAGATGAATAAAAGTTTAATAATTAACATGAAAGTTAAGTAATGATAGTGTATAAAACACCTTCACCTCAAATGTATGGTCGGAATCAGATTTGGGTGGAAACTACCCGGATTCCCAGAGCTCTTGAATAAAAAGCACCACATATAATCGCCTATGTGATTATGTGTTTTTGAACGCTAACCAGAGCAACCCTGAGGAGGCTGGAAAAGCAGCACTGATGCTGCCTCTAAGAGGCTCTGTGCTGATTTCTGTAACTGCCTGGTTTATAAACACCTGAGAGGATTGGTTTTTTTTAAACCTGAACTGAGAGATAAATATCTATGTGCAATTTCCTTTCAAGACAAGCAAGAAAAATAGATTTAAAAACCATGATTTCCCCCTTCATCCAGTCCCTGCATTGCTGTGGTCCCTGTATAACTTACTTGGAAATGTTCTGCAGTTTAATGCCATGCTGGGAGCAGTCCTGAACAATGCAGCATCCTCCCCACACAAGGAGAACACTTCCAAGCCTCACCAGCTGTCTCCTGCCACCCAGATCTTGTCCCCCAGTGCTGGGAGCAGCTGCCAGGGCTGGCTGAGAGCTGTCCCTGGCAGGCAGCAGAGTCCCTGCCCCAGCACAGCGCCCTGGGCTGCAGGACCCTGCTCTGCAGGACAGCCCTGGGCACCCCTGGCTGCTCTGCACAAGAGACAAGCAGAGAATGTACTCACAGGCTCTGCAGGCATTGGCATGTTCCAGCTTGAGGAGATGGCTCCAGGAGCTGCAGCTGCATTGTCCTGCAGCCAGAGGTTCCTGTGCCGAGGGCTGGCAGTGATTGTGCCCCAGGCACTTCTCAGCCCCTTCCCAGCCCTGACTGATTGAAGCTCTCTGTGCCTCTGTGCTGTGCCCGGGCTGGCTGCAGGCAGTGCCCCAGCCCTGCTGGGCTGGCACAAGAGCTGCTCATCAAGAGAAATGTGCTTTTGAAGCTCTTCTTGGTGACCAGGAGCTGCCTCTGGGCCAGGAGCCCAGCCCAGCTCAGCAGCACAGACACAGCACAAGGACTTTAATCAGCCTCTGGGCCTTTGTGCTCAGGCCCTGAACATCAGTCCCTGAGAGGGAGATGAAGAAACCTCTGCAGAACTCCAAGGCAGAATCCAACTCCAAACTTTCTTGGACTTTTAATGGGTCCCACTGAGGGACACGACAGAGAAAGTGTCCCCAGGCCCCAGGCAGAGCAGAGAACTGCAGGCAGTGATGACAGGTGGGGACAAAGAGAAGCCAAGTCTTGGTGCCCTGGGGCACAGCAGGGTCTGTGCCAGCAAGGGCTGGGAGGAGACACCTTGTCCTGAGGCCCTGGGGCCTCCTGGCCCAGCCCCAGCCAGGCTGGGCACTGTCAGCCCCTTGTGCTGCCCTCAGCATCCCCCCCTAGCCCACATCCCAGTGGCCTCAAGGATCTGCTGCAAGGAGTCCCTGGGGAGCCTTGCTCAGCAATGGCCCTGGGGGCTCCTGAATGCTCCCTGCAGGGACTGCAGGTTTTTCAAAGGACTTGGGGTTTGGCTTTTGCCTTGGAGTCTCTGAGAAGTTTGTGCAATCATGGCCTCCAATTATCTGCTTTAATTAATCCCTGGACCGGCTTTGTTAGTAACAACATTCAGTGGGGCTCATTAATGCTTTCAAGTACTTCAGTTATTTTAAGGTACTTGGTGTTTCCCTTTTGATACAGACTCTGTGAGGAGTTTGTGCACCATGGCCCCAATTATCTACTTTAGTGAGTCCCTTGAGGGCTTTGCATTGACACTTAGTGGGGCTCATTAATGCTTTGGGATACTCAAGTTTTTTAAGGTAGTTTGGATTTTCCTTTCCACACTGAGTCTCTGAGAGGATTTTGTGCCATCCTGGCCTCCAGTTCTCTCCTGCATGGAGTCCATGAGGTACCCTGTGTTGGAGATGGACCTCAGCAGGATGAGGTCCTTCATGCTTTGAGACACTTTTGGGTTTTCTTCTGACTTTGACTCCTGGAAAGGTTTTTGCAATCTCCTCTCAGGCCCTGAGGTTCCAGGGTTTAGCTCCAAATGCACCACGGGGCTCATTAGGATGAAGCATCTTTTGACAAACCATGGCTCTGCCTTGATTTCCCTCTGGTCTAGTCCAGTTCAGCAGGATCGTTTCCTTTTACAGTTATGGAGAAATATTTCAATGAGCTTCTAAGAAACATGTAATCCTATTTTAAAGAGTGTATTTTATGCTGTTCTCTTTAGAGAAGAGGTGATTGCAGCATTCTGTGATTGATATTGATCCAGGGTTTCTCCTAAGGAGGTCTGGCCAGGTCAGTGAAGTTGTACCTTGAGGTCTGACCCAGTGAGTACAACCTTGCCCCACATTTCCCAACCTCATGTGAGAAATGATTTTTACCTTCAAAAATTTAAATGGTTTATTAAGACTTTATCAAAATTCAACAGAAGACTGAATAAAAAAAAGAATACAGCACTGGGAGCAAAGGATTCAGTCACCATGTGCTCATCTACAAAATGGATGCTTTGTCTTTTATACCTCCAGCCCCTCCCAAAGTCTTGTCAATCAACTCCTTCTTCACTGTCCAGTGCTGGAGATCACTGTCTCACACCTTGATTGGAGGTCAGGTGCTGCCATAGGAACAAGCCAACCCACCCAAATGCCCCAGCTACTGAGGCCATCCTGTGATAGCAATGCAAGGGGGAGGGGAAGGGTAACTGTACATCTACAAAACTTCTCTTAACATATATTTAATATTCACCCCTTAATTGTGAGAGTCAACCCTAGGATTACTCATCTATAACAAACCCCCCTTTTCTTTTTCTGTAAGTCATTTTTCTCAAACAATTAAGTAAAAAAGTTTCTCTCTCTTTTGAATGAGTCATACCAGCATCTGTTGATGTGGGCAAGGACAGTGGGAACAGGAGAAAAAAAATCTCAGGTTTTCCTTAGACACACTCATTTGGAATGGACAAAAGGGCATCCCAGAGGTCCAGTGTGGCTTTGACTCCCATCTACCGTGCCTGTGTGGCTGCTGCCCATAGTTGGTGCATCTTAGGGGTGAGTACAGAGGCCAACTCAGTCTTGCCCTCCAGTCCCTGTTGAATTAAAAGACAACTGAGGAATTACAGAGGTCTGGGATGGCCTTTTGTCCCTACCTTACCATGCCCATGGGGTTGCTACCCACAGCAGGGCTATGGAGCCTTCTTGGTAGCAAACAAAGGGGCCAACCCGGCCTTGCCCTCCTTCCTTTGTCTTATTTTCTTAAAGAAGCTGTCCCATTGCCTTTTACAGTCCCTTGTGTACTTCCCCTCAACAGCTGCTGGTAATTCTCACCCATGAAAACAGGAAGACAGTTCTCGAGCTGGTTGGTGGAAGCTTGACTCTGCTTTTTGGGCATCTTGGTGTTTTCCTGGTTGTCTCTCAGTCTCTGCTTGAGAGTCAATCTTGTTTCACCCAGCCTGGATGTTACAGTCCACTCTTTGGTTCTTCTCCTGGGCCTTTGACTCTGTTGCCATGAGTCCATCCCCGCTCTGCAGCTCGCACGGCCGATTCGGTGGTGAGCAGTGCCTGAAAAGGACCTTCCCACTGAGGAGTTAGAGGCTGATCTCTCCATGGCTTAATCATCACCCAATCCCTGGAGTTAATATTATGGATTCTGAAATCCAGGGTGGTAGTTTGCCCCTTTATGTCTTAGCCCTTCTAAGGTTTGTGCTATAGACATCACTTATTTCATGGCATTGGCTTCCCCTTCCTCATAGGTGGCAGCCTTCTGGGGTGAAGTCAGGAAGGGAAGCCCAAACATCATTTCATAGGGTGGGACCCCCAGATCTGACCAGGGTTGGGTTCTAATTCTTAATAAAGCCAAAAGGGAGACATTTTATCCATGACATTTGGGTTTCAATCATTACCTTAACTAGAGCTCTTTTAAGAGTTTGATTCATTCTCTCAACCTGACCGGAACTCTGTGGATGCCACGGAGTGTGTAATTCCCATTTTACTCCCAGGGCCTGAGCAACTTTCTGTAATATCTTCAATGTGAAATGAGTTCCCCAGTCTGAATCAATGCTGTTTGCCATCCCATATTGGGGAATGATTGATTCTAGAAGTGTTTTACTCACAATACGCATTGGCTTTCACAGTGGGTACCACCTCTACCCAATGAGTCACGTGATCTACTATCACTGGCAAAACTTCCACAATTGTACCTGGGGAAGCTCAGTAAAGTCTACTTGGGTGTTTTGAAAGGGCCTTAAGGCCAGTTCTCACCCTCCTCTGGGTGTTTTCCTCATCATTTTCTTATTCACTTGTTGACATATCACACACTGTTCAGTTACCTGCTTAGCAATTCTGAAAATTCCTGTGCATTCCAAATCCCTTAGAAATTGATCACTCAGCGCTTGTGTACCCCAATGTGTTGTTCCATGTATGCCTTCTAGTATTTACCTGGCAAAGGGTTTATTCAACATTTGCTTCCCATCTGCTAATTTCCACTTCCCTTTGTTATCTTTCTTGACTCCTATTTTAAGGAGTTCTTCCTCTTCTGTCCCACTGAATACAGGGACCTTTTGCATTTCTCTCATGGATGTTAATACTATTATTAGTTTTTCTGTTTCTGATTCAGTTGCATTTTTAGCCTCTAAATCAGCTAAATTGTTTCCTTGTGCCCCTTTTTGATGTCCTTTAACATATACCACCACTACTTCCTCTGGTAATTGTAAGGTTTCTAACTCTTCTAAAAGAAATTTTTTGTGAATCAGTCCCTTTCCCTTTGAATTTAAAAGCCCCCTCTCTTCCCAAATTTTTCCAAAGGTATGCAGTACTCCAAAAGTGCATTTTGATTCCTGTATATATTGTTCCCTGTTTTCTGTGCCAATATTTCCAGAGCTTCTTTTAGGGCATACAACTCACACCTTGGGCTGACCAGTTGTAAGGTAACTTTCCCTTTTCTATGGCCATCAACCCTTCATGCACTATAGCATACCCCAATACCCTGTGCCCCTTTATTACCCATGAAGATTCATCGATGTTCAGGCACTTTCCACCTTGGAGTGGTTGATCTGTTAGATCCTCTCTTCCTTTAGTTTGATAGTTTATAACCTCTAGGCAATTATGTATTAGTTCCTCACTTGGTTCTCCATACAAAAACTGGGCAGGGTTGAGTTGGTTACTCACTATCAGCTCTAAACCATTATCTATTAAGATGGCTTCATACTTTAGCACTCGGGAATCAGTGAGCCATTTCTCAGCCTTTTGGCTCAGGATACTGCTTACTGAGTTTGGGATATATGTCTTCAATTTTCCCCCAAAGGGTAATTTTTTGCTTTCTGCTATGAGTAGGGCAGTCACTGCCACGGCCTGAATGCAGGTTGGCCACCCCCGGCTGACAGGGTCTAGCAGTTTTGATAAATAGGCCACTGGTTTCCTGGATCCTCCCCAGTCCTGGGCTGAACACTCCATGTGCTACCCCTTTTTCTATATCCACAAACAATAGAAGGGTTTGTCTAAGGCAGGAAGACTGTGCCAGTGCACTGACTATTGTTTGCTTTAAAGCTTCAAACTTTTGTTCATTGTCTTTTCCCACCTAATCTCTTCTTCCGCTAACTTTTCATACAAGAACTGGATGGCCTGCATGCATCCTTCAATCCATAGCCTACAACATCCCAACAGGCCTAAAAACCTTCTGACTTCTCTCTTAGTTTTTGGCCATGGGAGTGAGACTATCCCCGTAATTCTCTCAGGTTTCAGCCACGAGCTCCCTTGACAAATCACATGTCCTTGGTATTTTACTTCTCGCTCTACAAATTGGAGAATCCCTTTTGATACCCAAAGTCCTTGGTCCCTCAGAAAACTTAACAACACCATGGTGGATTCCCAAACTTCTTTTTCTTCCTGTCCTGAGAAAAGCAAATCATTTACATATTGGATGAGCTACATCTCAGCTTTAATGGAGAAGAGCTGTAGTACTTCTCCTAGGGTTTGACCGAAGAGGTTTGGGGATTCAGAAAACCCTTGGGGTAACCCAGTCCACCGCAGCTGTTGCTTCCTCCCAGGATCGAGGTCCTCCCATTCAAAAGCAAATATATCCCACTTTCCTCTGCCAGTGGGTATGCCCAAGAAGCATCGTTTAGGTCTATCACGCTAAACCACTGGGATGTTACTTAGGAGTGTATAGGGATTAGGCACCACTGGGTACCGATTCACTGTTCTTTTGTTCACTTCTCTCACATCTTGGACAAGCCTGTAAGTCCCATCTGACTTCTTTGCTGGTAATATGGGTGTATTATGGGGGGACATTTATGGTTCTAAGGTCCTGTCCTCAAGTAGGTCCTGGATCAGCATCTGGAGTCCTTGTCTCCCCTCCAGGGAAAGTGGGTATTGTCATACCCAAACTGGATGGTTTTCATTAACTAATTTTATTACTATAGGTTTCCTGTTTAATTTACCTCAGTTTTTTGGTTTTGCCCACATCATGTCATGAATTTTCTCCTCATCCTCTTCCCTTATTGGAGAAGCTTAATTACCATTTTCCCTTCTCTGGGAGCCCTCCAATGTCAAACTGCACCGGTAAATCCTGTCCTAAAAAATTTCTCACTGCTTCTGGAACTAACAGAACATCCCCAATTCCTATTTTATTTGTTCCTTCAAACTTTATTTGCTTTATAACTGAAGCTTTGAAAATTTTGCCTTGTCTAGATTTGAAAAGACAAGTGTCTGCTAATGAAGGCAGGAGCTGCCCCAAAACGGAAAATGTAAAACCCCCTCCCTCTGAATTGTTGTAATTTTGAAATTAAGGGGGCTCTCAGGCACAGATATGGGAGCAGGAATAACAGTTCTTTATTAGCAAAGAAATCAAAATAAAATAAACAATGCAGTAATACAAAACAACACTGATAGAATCAGAATATGACCTGACACACTGTGGGTCAGGGTGTTGCTAGCAGTGCAATGAAAATAGTGGCTGCAGTCCTCCTGCAGTCTTCCTGCAGACAGATGCGCTTCTGTTGGAGCAGGGATCCTGTAGAAGGTTGTAGTCTTCCTCTGCAGATCCAGTGGTGGTGTAGATGGGCCTGGTCTTCCTCTGGGAATCTAGTGGAAAGGGCAGATGCTTCTCTAGGAATCCAGTGGAAAGATTGTTCTGGTATCCCAAAATCTCAGATTGTATCCAGGCAAGAACGCTTGGCTCCTCCCTCTGGGTGGAGCATCTCACAATGGGATGATGTAATTTTATCAGTCATGCAGTGAAACTCAATGGCCCATTAACAGCAGATGTCTTTCCAGAGGGAGGACTGGTTTGTGGAAGAGATAAAGAAAAACTGCCCAATTAACAGATGATAACTGGCCCACCTCTAACAGATGGGAATTGAACACACACATTATCTTGCAGTCTAGGACATTATCCATGCCTTATTCTATTTCCATCTGCATCACAATGAAACCTTACACACAGCTCTCACTTATGACTGGGTTTCCCTGTGGTACACAATGGCTTTCCCCATCTTTCTGCATTACCCACCAAGTGTAACGAGGTCCTTGAACAAAAACAATCCCACAGATGGGTTTGTCTTTGCCTGAGGTGGGAGTAATCCAAACAATCTTTCTTAAGATACCTTTCATGTATACAACAGGGACTTTTCTCCATACACTGTGTGCAGGGGTTCAGACTGGGCAGGACCAGCTCAACTGATGGACCCTCTGGTGTTGACCATCCAGATGGCTTTTGCTAAGGTCATTTCCCAATTTCTAAAAGTTCCCTTGCCAAGTGCCTTCAGGGTAGTCTTAAGTAATCCATTGAACCATTCAACTTTCCCAGCAGCTGGTGCATGATAGGGGATACAATAGATCCATTCAATGCCATGTTCTCTGGACCAGGTATTGATAAGGCTGTTCCTGAAATGGATCCCATTGTCTGACTCAATCCTCTCAGGGGTGCCATGTCTCCACAGGATTTGCTTTTCCAGGCCCAGGATGGTGTTCCGGGCCGTAGCATGAGGCACAGGGTCTGTCTCCAGCCATCCAGTGGTGGCTTCCACCATGGTCAGCACGCAGCGCTTGCCCTGGCGTGTCTGGGGCAGTGGGATGGAGTCAATCTGCCAGGCCTCCCCATACTTGTACTTGGACCCCCGCCCACCATACCATAGGGGCTTCACTCGCTTGGCCTGCTTGATGGCAGCACACGTCTCACAGTCATGGATAACCTGAGAAATTCTGTCCATGGTTAAATCCACCCCTCGGTCTCGTGCCCGCTTATAGGTGGCATCTCTGCCTTGATGACCTGAGGCATCATGGGTCCATCGAGCTCAGAACTTATGTTGCCAATCTAAGTCTATCTTTGACACCTCTATCTTTGCAGCCTGGTCTACCTGCTCACTGTTTTGGTGCTCCTCATTGGCTCTGCTCTTGGGGACATGGGCATCCACATGGCAGACCTTCACAGGTAGCCTCCCTACCCTGGTAGCAATGTCTTTCCACTCTTCAGCAGCCCAGATTGGTTTTCCCCTATGCCAGTGTGCCTCTTTCCACCTCTCCAGCCATCCCCACAGAGCATTGGCTACCATCCATGAATCAGTGTAAAGGTAGAGCTTTGGCCACTTCTCTCTCTCAGCAATGTCCAGGGCCAGCTGAATGGCTTTGAGTTCTGCAAGCTGGCTTGATCCACCTTCTCCTTCAGTGGCCTCTGTGACCTGTCGTGTGGGGCTCCATACGGCTGCTTTCCACTTCTGGTTCATCCCCACAATGTGGCAAGAACCATCAGTGAAAAGAGCGTATCGTGTATCTTCCGCTGGCTGTTGGTCGTATGGTGGAGCTTCTTCAGCCCGTGTCACTTCTTGTCACTTCATCAGGGAGACCGAAGTTTTCACCTTCTGGCCAGTTTGTAATTATCTCCAGAATCCCAGGGCAATTCAGGTTTCCAATATGGGCACGTTGTGTGATAAGAGCAATCCATTTGCTCCATGTAGCACTGGTGGCATGGTGCATAGAGGGAACCTTGCCTTTGAACATCCACCCCAGCACTGGTAGTCGGGGTGCCAGGAGGAGTTGTGCTTCAGTGCCAATCACCTCTGAGGCAGCCTGGACTCCTTCATAGGCAGCCAAGATTTCCTTCTCTGTGGGAGTGTAGTTGGCTTCAAACCCTCTGTAGCTTCGACTCCAAAATCCCAGTGGTCGGCCTTGAGTCTCCCCAGGCACCTTCTGCCAAAGGCTCCAGGACAAGCCATGGTTCCTGGCTGCAGAATAGAGCACATTCTTCACATCTGGTCCTGTCCTGACTAGGCCAAGGGCAACCACATAAGCGATCTCCTGCTTGATCTGGGCAAAGGCTTGTTGCTGCTCAGGGCCCCAGTGGAAATCATTCTTCTTGCCAGTGATCAGGTAAAGACGTCTCACGATCTGACCGTATTTGGGAATGTGCATCCTCCAAAAACCTATGGCACCCAGGAAAGCTTGTGTTTCCTTCTTGCTAGTTGGTGGAGACATCACAGTGATTTTGTTAATGACCTCAGTGGGAATCTGACACCGTCCATCTTGCCACTTCACACCCAGGAACTGGATCTCTCAGGCAGGTCCCTTGACTTTACTCTTCTTGACAGCGAAGCCCGCTTCTAGCAGAATCCTGATGATCCTCTCCTCTTTCTCAAATACTTCCATTGCCGTGTTCCCTCACACAATGATGTGATCAATATATTGCAGATGTTCTGGAGCCTCACCCTTTTCCAGTGCAGCCTGGATCAGTCCATGGCAGATGGTGGGGCTGTGCTTCCACCCCTGGGGCAGTCGGTTCCAGGTGTACTGCACGTCCCTTCAGGTGAAAGTAAACTGAGGCCTGCATTCTGCTGCCAGAGAAATGAAGAAAAATGCATTGGCAATATCTATAGTGGGTACCACTTTGCTGCCTTGGACTCCAGCTTGTACTGGAGTTCCAGCATGTCTGGCACAGCAGCGCTCAGTGGTGGAGTCACTTCATTCAAGGCATGATAGTCCACAGTCAATCTCCATTCTCTGTCAGACTTGTGCACAGGCCAAATGGGGCTGTTCAAGGGTGAGTGGGTCTTGCTGACCACCCCTTGGCTCTCCAGCTCACGGATCATTTTGTGGGTGAGGATCACGGCATCTCAATTTGTTCAATATTGCCGGTGGTGCACTGTCGAGGTGGCAATCGGCACTCGTTGCTCTTCCACCTTCAGGAGAGCTACTGCAGATGGGTTTTCTGATAGTCCAGGCAAAGTGTTCAACTGCTTGATGTTCTCAGCCTCTACAGCAGCTATGCCAAAAGCCCATCTGAGTCCCTTTGGGTCTTTGTAACAGCCATTCTGGAGGAAATCTATGCCCAGAATACACGGGCCCTCTGGGCCAGTCACAATAGGATGTTTCTGCTACTCCTTCCCAGTCAGGCTCACCTGGGCTCCCAACAGGGTCAATTGCTGTGATCCCCCCGTCACCCCAGCAATGGAAACAGGTTCTGCCCCCACATGTCCCGATGGTATCAGGGTACACTGCGCACCAGTATCAACTAAGGCATTGTATTTTTCTGGCTCTGATGCCCCAGGCCATTGGATCCACACTGTCCAGAAAATCCGGTTTTCCTGTATCTCTTCCTGGTTAGAGGCAGGACCCCCCCTAGCCCTGGTTATTATTTCTTTCCTGGGCATACATGGTCAAGGTACCTTCCAGGGGATTTGACGGATCATACTCAGCAGCTCAGTCATGGGAGGTTGAGGCTACCTTCACTTTACTGAGTTCCCTCAATTAGTGTTTCCCTCCTTGAGCTGATGCATCCATGCTGCCAGGACAGAAGTGGGTTTTCCATCCCACCTTCCCATGTCTGCCCCATGGTCCTGCAGAAAGAACCACAGGTCAGCCTGTGGGCTGTACCCTCTCTCTGTAGCTGGGGAACGTTGGGCTCTGACTCTGGGGCCTGTGACTCACACTGGTACAATGTGGGAACTGTTCCTCCTCACCTCCTCCCTCATCTCCCTCATCTCCTCTCTGACTTCTTGGACCACGGCAGAGACATGAGCCTGCATTGGGCCATTGATCACACTCTCATAATTTCTAAGCTTGTTGGCAACAGAACCCACTGTCTCTCGTTTGTTATTGGCAATAATCATTGCAATGAAGGTGGTGTATTGAGCTGGCCCCAGATTTGCCAGACTCCACAACATTTGCCCTGTGCACCTGACCTTGTCTGGGTCAATATCATGCTGTCCATCCCTCCCAAAGAGTACCTCCAATACTGCCACTTCTCTCAGCTGTTGGATCCCTTCCTCAAGAGTCTTCCAGCACATTCTATGGTACTGGTCCTGCATTCTCTCCCTGTGGACAAACCTCTCTCTGACACTCATTAAAAGCTGTTCCCAGAGGGAAAGGGACCTTGGCTCCCTTGCAAAAATCAGATTCATACCTGAGTCCTGAGTCAAGTGTCCCAAATTCCTTGCCTCACCACCATCCAGCTGGACACCTGTACCCATAAGGTCCCAGACCCAAAGTAGCCAGGTTGTATAAGCCTCACATCCCTGTCGTACAATGTCTTTGTGCAGATTACGGAGACTTTTGTACGTCAGGGACTCGGTGATGACCTCAACTGTTGCCTCTCCTGGGCGTTGGGAAGGCTCTCCTTTCATATCCTCATCTGGGTGCTCTGATTTCATCTTAGATCTCCGTGTTTCCACAGGGGCGACTGCTGCTGGCTGTGACTGCCTTTGCAGTTCAGCTGGAACCTGGACAGTTGTAACATCTGTGGGTTCCACTGCTGCACCATCAGACTCTCCCTCTTTGAGGCAGGGGGATGGCTTTTCACCAGCTGTGGAAATGTGCTCCTTCAGCACCTGGCCCATCTCTTTCATTAGAACCCTCATCCAGCCTGGGTGGTTCATTTCTGAGGTAGGCTGTGGGGCAGGGTCAGGCTCTGGGGCAGCAGCATCCCTTGTCTCTGGGGTAGGTGTCAGTGTGGTTATCCAGGTTAATCTTCCCTTATCTCTGAATGCTAAATGTAACAGGCCTATCAGCAACACCAGCCACTGTATGATATCATTAGCATTTAGAGTGGATCTGAACCCTTTGAAAAGTGGTGGGGCAGACCCAAAGAGCTGGGTGAAGGGCTGGGAAAAAATTTGCCCCCGTGTCATTTCCTCACAGTAAGTACCATTATTAAAGTAACCCCAAAACCATACACTTAGTGTGTGATAGCTCTGAATCCATGTGCCTGCCTTCCAGAGGAAGTTAAAGATCCATGAATTCCTCACCTCATTAAGCCATAAAGCAAACTGGATAACAGCCAGGGCAGCCTTAGTTTGGTTAGCCTGTGTTCCCAGGGATTGTCTGGGTGCTCCGGATGGGGCAGAAGGAAGAGCTCCAGGCCCTCTGTGAGGGTGATGAGGGCAGTGGGCTGTCAGCAGGGGCTGGCTGGGGGAGCTGCAATGCCTGGGCAGGAGCTGCAATCCCTGCCCCGGCTGTGGTGGGCTTTGCTCCTTGTGTGGACCAGGGGTGGCGCGGGCAGAGCACACAGAGATTTCAGGGATGCGGGCAGGGGGATTCATGGCCAGCACCTTGCAGCTGATCCCCTTGGTCTCTCTTCTCTTGCGGCCATGGCAAGAGCTGGGTGGGATGACCCTGGCAGGAACGTCTCCTTGGATTCCTGCACATCCAGGTTCTGACCGTGGCTCTGTTCCTCTCTCTTGCAGCCCTTCGAGCCCTGAGTGAAGACAACAGCCCCTCCTGCATAAGCACATTTGTTCAGGTGATGCTTGAGGGAAGAGCTGCAGAACTTTCATCTGCTGGCTCAGAAGAACCAGTGTCTCTTTAAGACCTCCAGATCCCTTGGAAGGTGAGACCACCAGGAGACCAGAGGGGATCAGCTGGAGTTCCAGGCACAGCTGATGACCCGCACAACTGAGCCTGTGGGAATCTCCCATAGCTCCTGCCTTCTCCCTCCCTGTTGACAGCTCCCTCCCTCCAGCCCTCAGACCCTGCCCATCCCCTTTCTTCCCTCCCAGCTCATCCCTCTGCTTCACCTTCCATTAATAAACAGTTTGGATTCTTTGCTTTACCTGTATCTCTGTGGAGCTGGAGCGATGCAAATCCGGGGCCCTGGGACACACAGGCCCCTGCTGCCATTCTCTTCCACGCCGTGTTTTGTGCACAGACACAGAGGAATGAGGGCAGGTCAGGCTGGAAAGGTTCCTGTGCTGAAGGCGCAGTTGTACAGCACTGTGGAGTTACAGATCTTTCTGAGCACCCTGGAGCCCCTGGATGTTGGAAGAGCCAACCTAAGAATGCTCTGAACCCAGCTGAGAGGGATTCTATGGCAAGCATCCACGGAGGTCAAAGGAGCTTGGAATGCTGGAAGGTTTCAAGAATAGCTTCCTGAAAGCACAGCAGTGCTCCATCCCTGCACTGGATGAGGAACAGGGCAGAACCAGAGACCATCCGGGCTTAGCAGGGAGCTCTGGGTGTGCCTAAGGGCAAATGAAGCAGCAGCACGGTGCCCGAGACTCGGACACGCGGCCGTGCCGGTGCCCGCAGCGCTGCCAGGCAGTGCCGGGATCCCGGCTGTGGTTCTGGTCCCCACAAGTGAGGAATGGCAGCCCCAGGCTCAGAGCCAGTCAGAAAGCCAACCAAGGGAGAGCAGAGGGAGGGCACCCTTCCAGTCTCTCTTGGGCATGGCCGCAAATCAACCCCTGCTGCTTCTTCCTCCGCCTGTGTTTGGGCTGTGCTGGTGGCAGAGCCAGCCAGGTTGTGCTCTGTGTTCCAAAGCCTGTTGGGAGCGGGCATGAAAAGCGCTGCGTGCACAGCAGACAGTCCTGGAAGGTGCTGGCAAGAGCATCCTGTGGGGACAGGGCTGTGGGCTCTGGCTGGGAACAGCCTGGTTTTGGTGCTGTGAGCACAGGCAGGAGCTGAGGCAGGGGAAGAGGCGGCGGGCAGCTTGTGTTTGTAGAGGGCCTGGGGCTGCACCTCTGAACCTCCCCCTGGACACACACTTGGGGGAATACGAGCTGGAGCTGGATTGCCCATCCTGAAAGGACCTGGAGTCATTCAGCCTTGCCAGCTTTTCTTAAGGGTGTGTTGGTGTTGCCCAGGAAAGCCACACATTTGGGGAAATGCCTTTGGAGGAAAGGGGCTTGCTTCTCAAGGAAAGTGCTTCCCAGGGAGCTCCCAGTGAGGCAGGTGCGAGTGTCCCCCTTTGGCTCTCTGTGCTCCTTTCAGTCCTTGAGGCCCGTTGCATTTGGCAGAGGAGCAGGGCAAGGGAGAAGGCTGTGAAGAGCAGGTTTGGCATCCGCCTGGACCTGCAGAGACCAAGCCAAGCACCTGCAGCAGGGTGTGTTCCCTCCCTTTGGACAGAGGTGTGAGCAGGAGCATCTCTGTTCAGCCATGAGCCCCAAAGCTGTCTGTGAGAGCTGTGAATTAAAAGGCCTTTACACACACACTTTTCACATCTTTCCAGTCTGCTGTGTTTCAACTCATGGCAAAAGGCATTTGCCTCCTGCTTGGTGGGAGCTGCTGTGGCCCAGGGCCAGCACAGAGCTGGGATGTGTGGACCAGGCAGCGAGGAGAGCCTTGGCTGATCTTGGTGTGTCCCTGGCCTCAGAAAAGGCCTCCCAAGGTGTCCTGCTCATTGGCTCTCCCTGTGCATCTTGGAGAGAACAAGGTGGGCATTTCTGGCAGCTGGGCATCAGCAGGCCTTAAAATGGGGGCGTGTGGTGGAGTGAGCCCAGCTGAGATCCCCTGAGAGCAGCCCAGTGCTCCTTGCTCCTCTCTGCTGACCCGTGAGCGTTTGTCTGCTTTCGGGATGGCCCTGGCTGTGTCAGGGCTGCTCCGTGGACACGAGACAGCCGCTCCTGTCCCGCTGGGTCCCAGCAGTGCCTGGCAGCAGCCCTGCACCCACGTCAGGATGCTGGCCTAGAGAGGCCCTGGAAGCTGAGGCAGCTGATTGGAAGCTTTTGCAGATACACACAGGGCATGGCCAGCAGCGTTCCCTCAGGATACAGCAGTGCTGAGGAGCCTCCCCAGAGCTGCCTGATGCTGCCCACTCCTTGTGGCACCAGTTGCTTTCCTGTGGGATGTTCTACCTCCCCCAAGAGTGAAGAGGGAGCTGGAGAAAGAGCTGGCCTGGCTGCTCTGGATCCTTTCCCAGCAGCCCTGGCTGAGTGGAGCAGTCCGAGCTGAGCGCAGAGGTGCCCATGGAACAGCCGTGCCCAGGAAGGCTCGCTGGGAAGGGTGATCCAGGAACCACAGGCCTGGCAGCCTGAGCTGCCACTGGGGAAGGCCTTGGAGCAGATCCTCCTGAGTGCCATCCCACGGCACGTGCAGGGAACCAGGGCGTCTGCTGGAGGCTGGGAAAGCTCTGCAGAGGGACGGGCACAGCTGGGGCTCCTGGTGAGGTGTTGAGGGCTTCTGTGTGGGATTTTGGGGGGTAGGTGTTGGTGGGGTGTTGGGGAAGGAGTTGTCTGGAAGGTGAGAGGTCTGGGCTGGAATTTGAGTCAGTTTGAAGGCAGCATCTATGCTTTGGCACAGCTTTGGTTATGGAGGGCAGAAAGAATATCTGTGACTATTTCTATTCATGGTCCTGTTTCCCCTGCAGGGAACAAGAGGGGAGAGCTGTACTTGATTGGCCACTTAGATATCTGTACTGGGGGAGGATCAGCCCTTTTGCCATCTACTCATTTGTTTGGGTTACTCTTGTAACACTGAGTGGTCTTTCATTCCTTGAGAGTTTTTATTCCTTAAGAAAATTAGGAGATTATCATCCCTTCATCAAAATCCATTTGCAAATCAAAGAATGGTCTTCTTTTTGGCTCTGTGTAGTGTTATGTTTTCTAAAGTGACATTCAATGGATGATAAGGCAAATGAGTTGCTGCTTCAGGATGGTCTACACAAACTTGTAGACCAGTCACATTCTCAGGCCATCCCAATAAATTTGGGAAGTTTGCAAATTTTGGAACTACTTGAGCTGAGCAATGGGAAGTACAACTTTCCTGAAGTGAGGATTCCTTAATGCCAGATTCTTCTGTGTCTTCATTGCAAAGATGTGTTTGTGGTGCAGGAAATGACTTCAATGAGAAAATAATTCCAGCACAGAGTAAGAGCTTCTGACAGAGACCAAGTGTTGCCAGCAGTTGCTCCAGGTGCTGCTGCCATCAGCCCCCAATGCACGTGGGCTTTGGCTCCCTGTGGCACAGCAGCCCCCCAGGGGCACAGGTCTCTGGGGCAGGAGACGGGCACCAGCGCTGCCAGGGCTCGGGGGTGGCAGCTCTGCTTGGGCAGGGACTCTGCCACAGCTGCTGCTGTCAGCGCTGCCCGGGCCCCAGGGCTCAGAGCAGCATTTGTGCCCTGGCCCACACATTCCTTGTCTGTGTCACACCCGTGGGTTTAGGATGGCCACCAGCCGGGAGGTGTCCCAAGGAGGCCGTGCCAGCTTCCCTGGAAGGCCCCAGGCCCTTCCCAGCGCGGCTGCGTCGGCAGCCCTGGGGCTC
This sequence comes from Agelaius tricolor, assembly GCF_023055355.1. NCBI lineage: Eukaryota > Metazoa > Chordata > Aves > Passeriformes > Icteridae > Agelaius > Agelaius tricolor. The sequence goes on from NW_027269345.1 coordinate 74,330, forward strand.
CTTCTGCTGCCCTGAGCCCGCAGAGCAGGGCAGCGTTTGCTGATGCTCTGAGCCCTTCCTAAAGATCCTGTGGGGCTGCCTTAGACACCTGGGGCCAGGCATTCCTTCCAGCCTGGGCCACTTTGGCTGGGCTGGGGGCGGCCCCAGGGCAGGCGGCAGTGTGTGCAGGGGCCCTTTGTGACACGGTGCCGCACGGTCACTGTGGCATAGAACGGGTGTCCAAGGGCCCTTTGTGACACGTGGGAAATAGAAGCTTGCCCGGCTGCTGGGAACAGGCAACGGGGCAGAACGGGACAGAGCGGTGCCGTGAGGAGCCCCTGCACAGCGCCCTCGTTCCTGTCCGACCCGGAGCCTTTGCGAGGCGTTATTCCTGCAGGTGACCTCGAGGCCAGACCACAGGACTTGCTGACCCGTGGTGTCCCTGAGGCTTCTCTTCTGCAGGAGCCTTCGAGGCCAGAGCCCAATCCTTGACAGGAGTCTCCTGTCCTTGTGACAGGAGCCCTTGAGACCGAGCGCAGGACTTGCCGTCCTGCAGCCTTCCTGAGGCTTCTGTCTTGGAGGTGCCTTGCAGGCAGCTTTTGCAAGGCATCTCACCTGCAAATAGCCACAAATCCAGTCTGAGATATGGAGCAGAGACCCCCGAGAGTGCCCAAGCTGGCCTGGGTGGAGGAGGAGGAGGAAGAAGGCCCTGCAGCTGCCCCAGCACAGGAGACCGAGGAGGTGGTGCCGTTCCAGCCACCGCAGGAGGGTGAGTGGCAGAGCTGGTCCACAGGGTTGGCGTCTGCAGCCAGCTTGACCCCATGCCATGCCATGCCATGCCATGCCATGCCATGCCATGCCATGCCATGCCATGCCATCCTATCCCCTGGGGAAATGCCCATGGACAGGACGGAAGAGGGCCTGGTCAGACACCCCGCAGTGGCCGCGCTCCATCCCCTGGGCCATCCCGGGGCTCTCCCTGCCTGGGCAGCGCAGGGCTGGGCTGTGTTCTCTGGCCTCTCCCGCAGCCCCTCAGCTCTGGCTGTGCTCGCTCTTTGCCAGATGCAGCCCTGGAGTGCACACAAGAGCAGGAATCCAGCCGTGGTCGCTTCCGCAGCACAGCGCAGGTACCTGCAGCCACCCCCACCTGGGCTGGGCCTGCTGTCCCTGCTCAGCCCAGCACTGTGTGTGCAGCACTCCATGCAACATCCCCGGCTTCCTGCCCTTCTCCTACAGTTCATCTGCAAATTCATCAAGAGAATGCAGGAGGAAGAGACCATGGCCATGGGCACTGGGCTCAGACCATACTCGCCCATCTTCGAAACCAAGCCCAGTGCTGCCCTCCTGTGTATGCTGGTAGAGGAAGGTTTTTACTATCCAAACCAAGTAAGCAGCCTGTGGGCAGGGTTTGATCCTCCCAGGAATTGCTTGGCCTCCCAAGCCACACATGCTGGTTGCTGTGAGCCTTTGAGGCCACATGGCAGCGCGCTGGGAAGGGAAGCACTTCTCTGGGCAAGCTGGGAACATTGCTCCCCCTGGCAGCTTTCCAAGTCTCCCTGTGCCTTCTCCAGGTGCCTGCCATGGTGAGGTTCATCCACCAGTGGCTCGTGGCCAATGATTGTGCTGAAGCCAGGCTGGATGAGGCCCTGCTGGATCTCACAGAAGCACAGCCAGATGACGCAGTCCTGACGCTGCTGCGTGTGGCCCCGTCCTGTGACAGGTATGGGGCCCACCTGCCCAGAGGGCTCAGGCCTCCCCAGCCCATCAGCCTGTACAGCCTGCCGCAGGTGTCTGAGCAACAGAGACTTCCAGGGGCCTCTGGCTGCTGCCTTTCCCAGCCCTGGCACGTCAGCCCGTGAGCCTGCTGCCATGCTCCCTCCCTGCCCCTCAGGGCTCTGTCCCCACAGGCCTGGGCTGCCTGGCTGCTGCTAGCCAGGGTCAGTGGGCAGAGGCAGAGCTGGCAGCCAGCTCAGCTCCCCACAGTGCTGTGTCTGAGACCCCCCTGAGACAGAGCTCTGACCCCCCAGAGCTGCCATGGCCATGTGGAAGACCATCATGGGCTCAGCCAGGACTGCCGAGCTGGCACAGCTGATCCTCCTGGATGTGCTGGGGAGCTGGCCAGAGCACAGCACGTGCACCTCCGATGGGGACCAAACGGCTGTCTTTAACCTGGCTGTGAGTTTCTGCAAGTGGCCTTTGCTGGCCCCAAGGCCGCCTCTCCAGCAGCTCTCCATCCTCCTTCCCCCACTGCATCTGCCTGCCTCAGGCGCTGGCCTGAAACCTGGCCCAGGGGCAGCTTCAGGCCCACCAGGCCCCGTGCTCCCCCTGCCAAGGTCCCTGCGGGCCTCTCCCTGCCACGCTCGGGCCCTGCCACACGGACGCCTGGGCACTGAGCGCTGTCTCGGGGGCCTTTGTCCCTTGCAGGCAACCGTGGTGATGTGGAAGATCCTGCAGGTGCCCTGTCTGCCACGGATATTGAAGGTGTATTTCCCCCGCCTATTTGTGAATCTGCTCTTCCAAGTGTTCTCCAGCACCTTGGAGATGCCAGAGGAGGTCGATGCCTTCTGGAAGCGATGCCAGCAAGAGCACGGCCTTGCCACCAGCCCCAACAGGTGCTCCATCCCACTCCTCCTGTCCCTGACACGTGGCCTGCCAAGGAGCCAGTGCTGCCAGCGTGACCTGGCCTTTGCTGTGCACACAGGTTTGCAGTGCGCACCCTGAAGTCCCTGCTCTGCCTTCTCCGCTGTGAGGATGTGGTGGTAGCAATGGAACGCAGGTGTGGCTGGGACACGCTGCTCTCTCTTGACACCCACCACTTTGCCGTGGCTCTGCTGGCCAGGTGAGAGCCCCTTCTCCCTACTGCCTCTGACATTTGTGCTCTGTGCCCGGGGTGTCCTGCAAAGTTTCCATGGTCATGGGCCTTGTCACTGCGGGACAGCCAAGCAGACTGGAAAAGGCTGGGAGAGGAGGGTGCCCATGAGAAAGCAACTCCCGAGTGGCCCAGGTCCCCTTGCTGGAAGGGTGGTGGGGAAAGATGAGAACTCTGTGAGTCACTCCTGGGAGAGATTTGCCCCACTGGCTCAGGGTCTTGTTTCCTTTTTCCTCTTTTTAGAGAAATTTCCCATTCAGCCCTACACTTTTGTTCCGGGATTGCATTCTACCTGCTCGCCATGCTCGGCCAAGAGATGCCATACTGGGATTTCCCTGCCCTGGCATTCCTTGTGGAGGTGAGCCTCAAGGCCAGCACTGCCTCCCAGCTCTCTGCCCTCTCGTAGGCACAGCTGCCAGAACGGTGCCCGTGCCCTGTGCTGCTGCCTGGGCCCAGCCCTGTGCGCTTCCGGGCTCCTGCCAGCCGGCTCCCTGTCACTGCCCTGTGCCTTTCAGGTCCTCGAGTGCCTGGACTTGAGGGAATGCAGTGACAGTGTTCTGCAGATCATGGCACAGAACCTGCAGAGCGAGCACAGGGCCAGGCGTTACTTGGCACTCAGAGGCCTGGTAGTGCTGGGCAAGAATCCCTTGATGGTGAGAAGGGGGCAGTGGCTGAAGCCGTGCAGGCAGCGTGGGGCCGGGCAACGCCGTCGCTTGGCCTTGCCTGGGCTTGGGGCGCTGGGGCAGCTGCTCCCAGCTCTCCTGCCTCCCGCTTCAGCTGCCCCAGTGCTTTGGGACAGGCCTTTGGCCTCTGGGCCCTGCGGCAGCAGACTGGCCTTTCACAACCTTGTGTTCTGCACAGGCTGAAAAAATAGGGAGCCTGACCCAAAGTCTTGTGGAGCTCCTGCAGGAAAATGATAGCCACATGATCAGGATGACCGTTCTTCTACTCTGATATTTGCTCCTGGATATTGGGGGTGCCCCAATAGCCACCCCCATTGCCCTGCAGCTGGCTGAGGCGCTCCTGCCACTCTTTGACCACGTAAGGCTCTGTGCCCACAGCCACGGCCGCCGGCTGCCGCCCGGACACTTGGTGCCCTGTGCAGATGCAGGCCTGTGCCCTGGAGGGCCTGAAGCAGCTGATGCTGAGGTCTTTTGCCCTTCCTCTCCTACAGGATGATATCCGGGTGCAGCTGAGCTCCATGTGTGTCTTTCAAGAGATGCTGGACTTTTTAAGAGAAGATGGAAGAAAGGCCCTGAAGTCCCACGTGCACCAGAGCCTGGTCCCACTCTACGTCCACTGCCATGATGAGAATCAGATTGTTGCTGAGGTGAGGACCTGTGGCCACCTGCTGTCCCCCTGGCAGGGGACTGGGCTGCCTCCTGCCCTGGCACCTTGCGGGCTGCAGCCTCCTCCAGGCTGTGGCACTGGGATGCTCCTGTGCCCTGGCCTGTGGGGCCAAGACCGCATCTCTGCTGCTCTCCAGGCCTCCCGGGAAACGCTGCATTCTGCAGCCGGATTCCTGAAGAGGCGGAATCTCGAACAAATGCTCCAGGTGGATCAGACATGGAGGTTTGGCGAGTGCTTGGTAAGAGAAGCCGAGAACGCCCAGGCTCAGCCTGGAGAAGGCCCCTGAGGGCGGTGCTCAGTGTGCGGGGCCGGGCAGCTGTGCCCCTGCCCGCTGCTGCAGCCAGAGACCGCGGGGGCTATTCTCCAGGCTTCCGTGGGCCCGAGCCGGGTGCCCATGGAGCCCCGGCCCGGCGGGGCTGCGGGCCGGCACCGCGGCTCCCCGGGCAGCAGCCGGCCCTCTGCCCCCTGCCCTCGGGAGCCCTTGGCCAGCGGCTGCTGGCTGCGCCTCAGGCCTCTGCGGCCAGGGGAGGCCGGGGCTGGGCGCAGGCAGCGCCCGGCCCAGGGGCTGAGCCCGCGCCAACCCTTCCCTCCTGCCGCTCTCTGCAGCTGGCAGAGGACAGGAGCCGAGCGGCCGAGCACCTGCGCCGGGCCCTGCGTTACCTGCAGAGCCCACAGGAGCCCCTGCGACAGGCAGCCATCAGGTTCATGGGTAAGCCACGAGCCCGGGCTCCCTCCCGGGCCCGCCGCAGACCGGCCCCGGCCCCGCCTGCTGCCCCGGCAGCGCCAGCCGGCCCCGGCGCCGGGGAGCCCCGCCTTGGCTGGGCATTGCTGCTGCCGCCCTCTGGCAGCCGTGCCCTGGGGCGGCAGCGTGCGCCAAGGGCCGGGCTGAGCCCTGCCGGGCCAGCAGCCCGTGTGGCCACAGCGCCGGCAGCGCCGCTGGCAGGGAGCTGTGCCGCTGGCGCCGTGACAGGCTCTGTGTTCACAGGCATGGCCGGGCGGCACCTGAGGGGGCAGCAGCAAAGCTGCAGCTGATCTGCACTGGTGAGTGAGGCCAGCGGGCTGGCAGCGGGGGCTGCCGGGGGGAGAGCTGCAAACCCTGCCCCGGCTGCAGAGGCCTCTGCTCCTGGGGGTAGAGCACACGGAGATTTCAGGGCCACGTGGGCCATTGGTGGCCAGCAGCTTCGGGCTGATCCCCTTGCTCCCTGCTCCCTCCTGGCCATGGCAAGAGCCGGCTGGGATGGCCCTGGCAGGGGGCTCTCCTCGGCTCCCCGCAGATCCGGCATCTGACCATGGCTCTGTTCCTCTCTCTTGCAGCCCTGGAACGCCTGACGGAGGACATGAGCAGTGCCGTGTCAGAGCTGGCACTTGAAACACTGCATGTCCTCCGAGCAACAGCCAGTGGGCGATATTCCATCTTCCAGAGGCTGCACGACCAGCTGCACAGGGCATGGATCACTCGGCCTCGTCTGTCACGGCTCGGCTGGCTGCACTGCTGGAGCTCTGAGGGCAGCTGATCCGGGAGGCTCTCTTTGCTGGGGCAGCCTGAGCCAGTGGGGTTTTTTACTTTTCTTTAAGATTTTTCTTTTCTTCCATTCTATCTTTTACCCTATGGAAATATATACCATGTTATAATATACACACTCTCAGGAGATTTTCTTTGCTGCCCAGGGTTCATAGGGCATAGGGAAAGTGGAGAAAAGTGTGCTTCTACTTAGCATGCTGCCCATGCATGCAGTGCTGCAGGGAGAATGGCCAGAAGCCCCTTGGCCTGTGGTGGTTCTGCTGAAGCCTTTGTGCTGCCCACAGAGCGGCTGGGCAGGGGCCGGAGCTGGGGGGATCCCTGCCAGAGCGGTGCCTGGAGATGGCCACAAGCCCTGTGCCAGGCAGGAAGCGCCATCCATGCCCTCCTGCCTGTCTGCTGCTGGCTGCCTTGCTGAGGGCTCCCAGGTGCCTCTGGCTGGGGCTGCTCTGGAGCTGCTGTGGGGCTGCGGCGCTGCTGCCGGGCAGCTTGGCCGGGCTGGGGCAGGGCCTGAGGGGCTGGGGCGCTGGCAAGCCCTGAGCAATGGGGCTGTCAGAGGCCACAAGCAGCCCCCTGGCAGCCGCCTTCTTCCTGCCAGAGTTGACTTGCAAGACAGATCCCGGGCACTCTGCAACTAACAGCATCAGTGGTGTTGGAAAGCCAAATCCAGAGAAATGTCAGACCTTTGGTCTTGTCAGCAAAGCTCAGAATTAAACACAGCATTTGGTCTGAGACCTTGGAAAGGGCTTCCGAACTCAGGTGCTGGAAGCCAGAATGCAGATTTCTAGTTTCTAGCAGAGACATGGGGAGGAAAGTTGAAGTGGAGGAATGTTTAGAGTTTTAGAGTTCCAGATCTAGAAAAAAATCCAAGTAGTTACAACAGTAAACAAGAAGTTTAGGATGCAGTGCTGTAGGTTTGTTGCGTCATGGCATGATTGGCTAAGGAAGCTTCCACTGTAGCATGATGTGGGAAGCCAGGAAATTCCTCGGGCTGCCCTGCAGGACTCGAGACCCTGTCAGAGGGCTCAGAGACCTTGGCACAGAGCCCAAGACCCCTGTGCCTTTGATTTAGCCCTTGGAAAAAACAATTCCCAACCTTGTATGAAGAATGACAAGCCACAAAATGAAAGGGAATTTATCACAGAGTGGAAAAATAGATTTTGGGGGTTTTTAGAATGGGGCTTCAGGGGGCAAGATGGAGGAATGTGGGCATGTCCAGCCTTTCTCTTTCTTCTTCTTGGCCTCCATCTTCTGCTGTGATGTTGGCACTTTTAGATTGGTTACGAGTAGAAGCTCACAGTCTAACGTAGATGATAGGTATGGGAAAGTAATTGTAAATATTGTACAGGTAGTTGTTTTTAGTATAAAAAGATAACACCGCCCTGGGGGAGGCAGAGTGCCTTAGACTGTCTTGCTGAGCAGACCTCGGCAGGACAGGAGAAAGAATTTTATAGATAAGATACAAGAAACAACCTTGAGACCGAGAAATGAAGAGCTCTTACTCCTTCTTTGACCACCGGGCTGGGAAAAGAGACTTTCTAACTTATCTCGGGGTCACTCTGAGCAGCTAGAGACCCCGAGAGCATGAGTCCCTAAGAGGAAATATTGAAGGATTGGCTCCAAAACATAAATATCCTTGTTGGCCGTGTCTTCTTGGCCAAGAAATCCTTCAAAGCTCTTGGAACTACAAGTCTTGCGGCCCTGTGAGCCATGCGGTGGAGATGGGAGCCAAACTCACCCTTCCTGTCTATGTAGAAGAGAAGAAAAAGCAATGGCATCATCTAAAAAATTCAGAGGTCCGCTCTCTAGCTCATTCCAAACTCCTTCAACTCGCCCAAAGTGTGATTTAGCTACAAATAGATGACAGGGACTTTTAGGGCTGCCTCTTTGACTCCAGAGCGGCTGCTTTAGAATCTTTCCCATAACCCTGTGTAGTTGTGTGCCAGCAAGGTCTCCTTTGAAGAAACTTTCCCAACTGACTTGCATGGAGGTTTGTTTGAAGGGTGTTTGAGGAGAAAGGCTCCCAGCAGAGGTCTGGGCTTTGGCCTTGCTGTGTCTCCTGCTGATTGTGAAGTGTGCCATCAGCTGCAGGGCTTTCTGGGCTAAAAATACCATCAAGTCACTTGGACTTGCTCATTTTGGCCTCTAAAAGCTGGACCCACTTTCGGGGCAAATTTGGAGACCTCATCTATGGGTGGATAGAGCACCTAGGATTTTCCCAATTGCTGGGAATGGTTCTCCAGGTCCCTGGAGTATCCAGGGCCCTGGTAAGTTCCAGCTCCACACATGCTTGGCAATGAGAAGCAGAGGAAGCCAGACCTTTTTGTGCTGCCTGTGTCACTGCACCGGGGCCATGGGATGGGCACACGCAGCCCTTGTGCTGGAGCTGAGCTGCTCTGCCCAGCACTGGTGGCCGCCATCCAAGCTGGTTTTGCTTGTCCTGGTTCCCTGACAGCTGGAGCCCTGGGCAGAGCCCTGAGAGCCTGGTCTCCCCCCAGAGAAGGAGCAGGAGCCCCTGGAGAAGCTGTACCGGGTGGGGATGCTGCTGCTACTGCTGCTGCTGCTGCTGCTGCTGCTGCTGCTGGAGACAGCCAGGATGACACCAAGGATGAGAAGCTCTTCCTCAGCCTGGCCACTGGAGGCTGAAGGTGATGGACTTTGATTCTGGCACCTTCTTCAAAGCCAAACTCCTCAGGGAATTTGCAGATGAGTCCCCAGCTGGGAAAATTCTGCCAGATTTGGGCATGGGCCAGCCTGGCTGGGAAGCAAAGGTTCCCCCTTTGCTGGGGCAACTCATCCTTCAGTCGCTGCCCAGCTGCTTTTTGGCAGGGCTGTGGGGATGGGCTGGGCTGGGTACGAAATGGGAGTGGGCTCCTGGCCCTGCCAACAGCCCCCAGCACCCACCGTGCCCCAGGCTGGGGCTGGGGCTGGGGCTGGGGCAGCCAGCCCGACACAAACAAAGCCCCATGGTGGGAGCAGAGGTGGGACTCCAGAACCTGTGCAGGGGCTGCTTTGCTGTGCAGGCAAGGAAGGGCTTGGGCTGCTCAGCTGCCCTTGTTTGCTTTGGGATCACCGTGATTTTGGGGGCAGTGCAGGGGGGAAGAGAGAAAGTGTGGGCTTCCCTCAGCCATGGCTGTGTTTTTCCCTACCATGTAGGAGTTGGGCCTTCCTCAAGGCCCTGACAGAGATAAGAGTTTTTCCCTTTTTTCTTGTTTTCTCTTTTTGCATCTAATCTCTTTTCAAGAATGTGTTGTTTGTTTTTCCAGAGGAAGCGTTCTAGGTGGTCCAGTGTGGATGGGGAAGTGCTTGGGAGCAGCTGTGGTGTGGATGGGCCATGCCCTTGGAGAAGGCTGAGGCCATGGTTTGGGAGCAGCTTTTCTTGCAGCCGTGGCTGGCGTGAGGTGGGTCCCTGTGTGCTTGGCAGGGTGGGATCAGAGCTTTTGGGAGATGGCAGCGAGCACAGGAGCATCCTGCTCTGGGCAGCTGCTGAGGGCTGGATGTGCCATGGCTGGCTGCAGGCTGGGCACATGTGCTGCCCTCCTGCTCTGCTGCCAAAGGCAGCAGGGATGGGCAGCTCTGGGCACAGCTCTGGGCACAGCCAGCATGGCCTGGGCACCGCAGGCCTTGGCACAAGGGCACAGGAGCCCTCAGCTGACGGGCGGTTTCTGCTTTCTCTCCTTGCAGCCGGGCTCTGCGGCTGCTGAGGCTGCTCTGGGCTCTGCCAGGGCTCTGCTGGGCTCAGCCCTGGGCCCAGCTGGGCTGGCTCTGCCCTCACATTGCTCTGACAGCTTTGCATCAGACGAGCCCGTTGCGAGCACAGTGCCTGAGCTTTCTGCTTTGGCAGCTGAGTGAGACTCTGCTGCAGGCCCAGAGATTGCAGCTGGGGACACACATCCAATTGGCAAGGACCCAAACTCTCCACAGTCCCAGCTGAACGCCTGGATCTGTACAGGCTTTTTTGTCTGTCCCATTCTTCCTTCTTGATTGGCTGGAATTGTGCAGTTGCACTTTCTTCCTCCTCTAGCAGTGCCACGAGTGGGCCAAAGCTGGCGAGTGGGCCGTGCTCCTGAGGCAGTGCAGTCTGGAGGTGATGGATGGAGAATTGCCCTTCTGCACTGCCAAACCAGAGCAAAAAGCTGTCAGTGGGACTTTGTGTCTTTAAAAAATCCCTGACAGTTTCAAAGGGACTGTGCAGCTCATTTCCAGGCTGAGAAGGAAGGGCATCTTCTAAAGGATTTGGGGTTTGACAGAGTTTCCATTCCCCGTCCTGCTTGGAGATGGCAGGGCACAAAGCAATTTCCCATTGCTTCACCCACAATTTAACAATGTTGGAAACAACCTCAAAAACTTTTAAAAAAGGGTGCTGAAGTCAGCAAGATGGATCCATGGCATCAGCACATTTACAATGTAAATAACTGAGTTCTCTTTTTCAAAAGATCATGTACCTCTTAATGCAAAGAATGTAACTTTGCATTTATGTTTTGTTTTTTTCACTAACATTATGTTATGTTTTTTCACTAACACTTAGATTTTATTCTTATCTTCTACAATTTACCTATTGTTTTCCTTTTTCCTTTTTTTTCCTTTAAATAGAAAACATGTCCTATAAAAGGAATGTCCTTTGCTCCTGGTTCCTGTGTGGAGCAGCTCCCTTCCTGCTGGCTGAGCTGCTCAGGCAGAGCCCAGCAGCTCCTGGACCTGCAGGGCTGAGGCTTTTCCCTGTTGCTGGGCACAGACTGATGGAGCAGCACTGCTGAACACGGGCACACAGAGGGCCCAGCAGCAGCTGCCTTTGGCCACCTGAGGCTCCAAGGCCCAAACTCTGAGCAGCCATGGCTGGAAGAGACTGGCAGGATCTGATCCCTGACTCTGGGCCAGGGCTGCACAAATGACCCCACAGCAGCAGCAGCAGCAGCAGCAGCAGCAGCAGCAGCAGCAGCAGCAGATGGAGCTGACTTTCAGCACGGCCCCTGCCCCTGTTCCCTCCCGTGTGCAGCTGTGTCACAGCAGCCTGAGGCACCTGGGAGCCCCCAGAGCCAGCAGGGACTTGAGATGGCAGCCCTGGGCTCCTGGAGGCTGTGCAAGGAACGGAGCTGGGCACTCCCTGTCCATGGGGAGCTTGCAGATGGAAAAGGCTGCTGTGCCCAGGCAGCTCCAAGGGCACAGAAAGGAGGGTCTGGAGCACTGGATCTGGGCCAGTGCCACAGTCCTGGGCAGCAGCCAGCCAGCCCTGGGGAACAGAGGGCACAGCACGAGGGACAGAAGCAGGCAAGGGCAGAGACTGGAGAGAGCCAGAGCCAGGAGCAGGAACAGCTGCTCCATTGCACTCTTGGAGAAAGCTCTTGGCTGCTTCAAAGCGCTGAAAGGCGTGAAGGGCAGAGAGGAGGCCACAGCAAACAATGCTCCTGTTTGCACAGCCTCCCCTCTCCGTGTCCCAGAAGGAATTGGATGGACTGTGTTCTTCTCTCCGAGTCGTCTCGTTCAGCATGAGCAGCTCAGCACCAGGAGCTGAAGGAGCTGAAGCCTCAGGCCACAAGAGCCGGGCAAGAGGAGACTTTCTGAGCAAATGAATGCTGCTAACATGGACCCAGCTGAATGCAGTGGATAGAATCATGGAATCACAGAATCCTTTCTGTTGGAAAAGCCCTCTGAGCTCACCCAGTGCAGCCGCTCAGCCAGCAGTGCCAAGCCCAGCACTAAAGCACGTCCCTGAAGTGCCAAGGCCTGGACACCAGCCCTGAGTGAGTCCTGAACAGCAGGCCCTGAGCCAAAGGTGGCCTCTGGATGAACCTTCCAGCCAAAGGTTATCTTTGTATCTGCTCCCTAATGAAATATGCATGGTCATTAGCACTGTGATAGATGTAGCCACTCTTTAGTGAAACATGGATGGACCTTTGTGTGTTTAGAAGCCAGACAAGGCCATGAAATGTGACATCTGGCCTTGTGTGAGGCTGAATGGTCAAAGTCACCTCCCTTGGCTCCTCCTGGGGCCCTGGCCAGGCTTTGGGAGGGAGCCAAGAGAGGATGAAAGCAGATGTTGCCACACTAGCAGTGCTGTCAGTTTGTCCATTCAGCACTGTCAGAGCTGGGCCCTCTCCCAGTGGGGTTGGAGCCTCACCTGTGGCTGGAGGCATCTGCAGGAATTGCCAGTGCCCAGGAGTGGCTCTGCAGCCCTTGGCTGTGACAGCTTCCCCAGCTGCTGGGTGGATCTGGGAGATGGTAAAGGCTGAGGGTAACTGGGGCTGGATCTTTCTCAATCACTGCAGGCAATCTTTGGTGGGGATGGTTGGGTGCATTGCTGAGCTGCTCCTTTTGAGATTCTTTGCTGCTTTGAGCTTCAGGAAATGACACTGATTCCTTCAGTTGGAGTCTGTGTCTTTGGTGCTGACTTTGGCCACTGGTCAAACCAAACTGGCCCAGTCTGGCCAGATCCCAAGAAAATGTCACTTTTTAAATGTAAATGTGAGGAATCAGTGCCATCAGAAATTCCCAGATGGGAAGCCCTTCCCTGGAGTTCCCTGGCTCTGGAGTGGGCTGAGGTTGGAGCCCCGTGGGAGCAGTGGGGCAGTCGGGTAAAAGAAGCTGCAGCCCTGGATGGCTTCAAATGCATCCAAAAATTGCACATGGAAAAGGAAAAGAACTTGTGGGTTTGGGCAGACAAAGATGAATTTCTTAAGAGTACATTGGAAACAGCACCTTCAGAAGGAACAATTATTGTTGGAATGCTCCCACGTGGAGCAACAGAAGAAGGTTTCAATCTTGAGCTCAGATGCATTTGTGCAAGTGAAATATCAATATAATAAATAAGTGTATATGTATTTATAGTATAATAAGACCTTCATGTTTATATTTATAGATTTATATATATATATGTCTATATCTACATATCTATATCAATATTTCTATATCAATATGTACATATGAAATTATAATAATGTGAAATAGTGCTGACAATACTAATTTGGTAGCTTTGGCTGCTCAGGAATGTAACACTAAATACCCTACAGAACAGGATTGGCCAGGACCCTAATGTCAGTGGTCAACTTTGTGAGATTGTATACAGTGAAAAAAAGAGGAAGGGAGGAAATTGGCTGTTTTTACAGGGTGTGCTGATACTGTGATGCAGAGGGCTTTGTCTGTTCCTGTGAAAAATTCAGTGATTAAGCCTGCAGGGTTTTTCATGTACCAGACTATGCACAAGCTGCAGGATTGGTTGAAAGGGTGAAGGGGTTGTTAAAAGAGCAGTTGAAAAAATGAGGAGATGGGAACCTTTGCCCATGGAGAACCCATCTCCCAGATGTGCTCCATGCCCTTAACAATGGCCCACTGGGGAAATGGAAACCCCCTGGCTGTGCACGGCTGCCCCCAATTTGCAAATCCAATCATGGGCAGTGAGACTTGGACTGCCTGGGAAATTGTTCTGGCTGTGATGGCCCCTGGCAGGGCCAGCCCAGAGGCTGCAGGGCTGGGCCTTCATGCTTTGGAATTAATGAGGAGAAATTCAAAGCAAATGAGAGCTATCAGTACTGAAACAGGAATTCAGATTCCTCCAGGACACTTTGCTTTGGTAACTGCTCCCTTGGAGCTTGGCCTTGCAAAGTGTTCCTGTCATGGCAGGAGGAATTGATGCAGAGTATCCAGGACAAATTACAGTAATTCTGTTAAACAATAGTGAACAAGATTGGATTATTCAACCCCATGACAGGGTAGCACAATTATTGATATTGCAATTTTAGGAACGATTGTGTAAAAAAGGAGCTCCAGCTCCAATCACCACCGTTTGTGGAGATAAAGGGTTTGGATCCAGCAGCCCTAATAATGGAGCCCGAGTGTGGGTCCGGAGGCCAAATGGCCCCTCCTGAGGCAGCTGAAGGAGCAGCTCCTGGGAAAGACAACTCTGAGTCCTGAAACCTGGGCAGGAACAATGGGAATGTGTCCCTGCAGCCAAGGATTGTGTGTGAGAACAAGTAGATCTGACAGGATATTGTTTTACACATGCTGCCAGACCAAATCTCCCTGTTTGCCCCAAGGGCCCCTTTGGCAAATGCTCTGATCCACGGGGCTCCATGGGAAGGCTGCTGTGACACTGAGGGACTTGCACAGGAATTGCATCCAGGAGCCCGGGTGCCCGTCAGGGACTGGGACCCGGCCCCTTCCAGCCCGAGGGGAAAGGGCCCCCCCATGCCTTGTTAGCCACAGACAGCATGGTAAAGCTGAACAGCAAAGGGCCTGGGGGCATTATTCTGGAATTAAAAAGGTGCCAGCTCCATGGACAACAAAATTCTTGTTCCTAACTCGGATGAGATTGAGAAAAATGGATGAAGAACGGTGTCACTAAAGTACTACTGGTGTCTGTAAGTTGTACCTTGATAGTCAGCCAGAATCTTTGTCTGCCACAAACACCTCTAGTGTTTCACCAAGGGGTTAGTCATCAAAATGTCATGATGAGTTCTGAAGGATTGCTGAGCTGCTTTTGTAATTCTTTGCTAATGATGATGTGCTTTGCTGAGCTTATCCTTTTGTAATTCTTTGCAGCTGTGCATGATATAAATGCCACAATTCCTTCAGTTGGTGTCTGTGTCTTTGGTAGTGACCCTGCCCACTGGAGAAACAGGGCCCCCTCTTGCCTAAGTGTTACCTGGGAAGGCAGAAACCCTCCCTCCAAAATTCCCCCCTTCCTCCTTGTTCCCCCCCTTCATACCCTGAGCATGATGTGCTCTGGTCTGGGCTGTGCCCGGGGTCAGTTGGGGTCACCTGTCCTGGCTGTGTCCCCTGCTGAGCTCCCCCGCAGCCCCAGCCCCTCCCCAGCGTGGCTGGACGAGGGGCAGGACAGGCCTTGGCTGTGCTGCAGCTCAGCAAGAACAAAACCATCTCTGCGTGCTCAGCCCTGTGCTCAGCACCCGGCCCAGCAGTGTCTCAGTGCCAGGGGCTGTGCCCTCAGTGCCTGCCAGGGCTTTCCATGGCAACTGCCAGGCCAGGTGACCCAGGTGTCCCCCCAGTGCCGGTTGCCATGGAAACAGTGCCCAGCGCTGCCCCTTTCTGTCCTGCTGACCTGGCCTTTGGCCCTGGCAGTGCCCTTGGCTGCTGGTTCCTGGTGCCTGAGAGGCCAGCGCGGCACAGGGCAGGTGGCCATGGCACAGCCCCAGCAAGGGATCCCCTCTGGCCCTGGGCACTGACACCAGCCCTGATCAAGGTCTGGCTCCGGGCATTGGTTGCCTTGGCACCAATCTAAGGAACGGGTCCCCGTGGCCGTTGCCATGGCACCTGGTGGCACCAACGAGTGTCACTGCAATTTTACCTGGAACAGCCCTGGCACCGCTTTGTCCTCAGGGTTGCCATGGCAGCCCAGGGCAGCAGCAGCTCTGCAGGCAAGGGGCCATGGAACCTGGCTGCAGAAATGGCTCCTTGGGCTGCTTTCCAAGGAAACCTGAACTGATGGCGGTTGCCATGGCACCCAAAGCCAGCAGTGGGGTCCCTGCAGTGTCCATGGCAACAGTCCCTTGCAATGGCTCAGTGCAGGTTGGGATGATGATCCACCCTCACAGCTGGCCTAGGGTAGGTCTGGAGTGGTCTCAGTGGCACCTTGGGCTTGGCACACGCTTGAGGAGGATGCCTGTTTGCAATGGGGAAACTCAAAGAGTTTTCTATTGCTTGAAAAAATAAAAGAAGAAAAGCCACTCTTTGGCTTTGTGCAGCCAGTTCTCTGAGCAAAGCAGGTCCCAGGTGAGTGAGAAGAGACAGGATGGGGTTGGGGAATGTGGAGAAAGGTTGTCCACACTGGGGCAGACTTAAAGGCACAGCTTCTCTGAGCAGGCTAGACTTCCTTAGGAGAGTCTCTGGATGAATATCAATCACAGAATGCTGCAATCACCTCTTGTGTAATAGGACGGCAATAAAAGGCATCCTTTCAAATAGAAATATGTATTTCCTAGAAGCTCGTTGAAATATTTCTCCATAGCTGTAGCAAGAAACCTACCTAGTGAACTGCACTAGAGCAGAGGGAAATCCTGGTTCCAGCAGAACCCAAACTGTCAGCATGGACTCCTTGCTTCCATTCAGCCCCACAGTGTCACCATGGCCCCTTGGCTCTGTGCTGCCATGTCGTACACAGTGTCTCCATGGTCCTCTTAGTGCCACCAGGCCCTGCAGTGTCACAATCATCAGAGAATCAACCAGGCTGGAAATGAACTTGGAGAGCATCAAGGCCAACCTGGGACCCAACATCACCTTGTCACCCAGACCATGGCACTCAGTCTTTCCTTAAAAACCTCCAGGGACAGTGACTCACCCACCTCCCTGGGCAGCCCATTCCAATGCCCAATCACCCTTTGTGTCAAGAATATTTCCTAATGTCCAGTCTAAAAATCCCCTGGTGCAGCTGAAGGCTGTGTCCTCTTGTCCTGTCACTGTTCCCTGGGAAAAGATTCCAAACCCCCACCTGGCTGCACCCTCCTGTCAGGGAGTTGTAGAGAGTGATGAGGTCTCCCCTGAGCCTCTTCTTCTCCAGGATAAACAAGCCCAGCTCCCTCAGCCACTCCTCACAGGACTTGTGCTCCAGACCCCTCACCAGCCTTGTTGCTCTTCTCTGGACATGCTCCAGCCCCTCCATGTCCTTCCTAAATTGGGGGCCCAGAACTGGACACAGCACTCGAGGTGCTGCCCAACCAGTGCTGAGCACAGGGGAAGAATCACTGCCCTGCTCCTGCTGGCCACACCATTCCTGATCCATAGGAGTGCCAGGGGTTGGATGAGGGCAATGGTAGGGAGGGGGTGTGGGGAAAAATTCTGATTGATTGTCAGCCATGAAGGGTCTTGATTTTCATATCTATTCAGACTGCATTAGAAGGTGCTGGTTGTCAATATCAATTGGACATTGCTGATATCAATCTATAAACAGGAAAAGAAATCAGGACAAAACAGTTCTCTCTGCTTTTTTATCAATATAGCAGATTCACATTGAAAACACTTCTGAAATTTGTCTAATTAAGCACAGAAGAATTGAAGTCTTAGATTATTCCTTGGGGCTTTTATTCAGGTGTTTCAAACAAATATTTATGAGCCTTTTCCAGTGAATTCCTGAAGAGATCAAGAAAGAAGTGGCCTCTGGAGCAGTAAAATTCATCACCAACCTCTAAGTGGCTGCAGATCCATCCCTTTTAGAGCAGCAATGAACAGAAATGGGCACAGCTTTGTGGCTGTCCCAGCTTTGGCATGGGCCCTGGGCCTGGAGCAGGAACAGCTCTTGAGGGCCCCAAGGCCGGGGCTCTTGTGCTGCCCTGGGCAGATGGGATGGCAGCAGGGGCTGCAGAGCTCTCAGCACCTCAGCCCAAGGGGAGCAGGGCAGCCAGGGAGCCTCCTTTGGCCTTGGCCCAGCACCTTCCCCCATGGCTGGGGCTGAGTCCTGTGGCAGCTGCAGCTGCTGCTGTGCCCTTGGCAGGGGCTGAGGCCGTGGGGCCAGTGCCCAGAGCAGCCTGGCCTGAGCAGAGCTGTGGGGCCAGAGCCGGCTGGGCTGGGCTGGGCTCAGAGAGGCCCTTGGTGCTGCCCAGAGCTCAGGGCAGCTGGCAGAGCTTGCAGGAAGCTGGGCTGGGCTCCGAGAGCCTGGCCCAGAAACCATCAGTGTCCATCTCAGCCTGGCTGAGCGTGCAGGGGCCAAGAAGAGCACCCCAGGGTCTGCAAGTTCTCTGTGTGGGAGCTGGGCTTGTGACCCCCTGAGCCCTCCCCAGTGCTGGGGCTGCACCTCCAGCTCCAGAGGAGATCTGACAGATGGGAGCAGAGACAAATAATTCCTGCTGGATTTTTTTTTGTTTGCTTATTCAGGTGACCTGGAGTCATATGTAGATGAGAAATTTACATCAGATAACACTGGTAGAGTGATAAGAAGAATATTTTTTAGCTGAAAATAATATTTCATGCATAATACACAATAGAAAAAAAGACATGTGATCAGAAGAGCATCTGAGTTTTTCAGAGGATGAGAGTCTCATTGATGTCCCAGCAGCCAAACCTGTTCAAATACTTTCTTCAGGGCTTCTTTGAGATAAGAGGTGACCACCAGAGGCCAAGGCAAGCCAGAGCTCTCTGTCCTGGCACCTTTTTTCTGGGAGAACCCTTGCATGTAGGCAATTTTTCAGGGGGAGTATCAATTTTAGCCATGGGCACCTGGAAAGACAGATGGTTCTTTTCCATAGGAAGGAAAGCACAGGGCCCCAGTTCTCCAGGGGCTGATGAGAGGCAGCCCTCAACATTCCAAGATCAGCTGGGCTTGTCAGGTGGCCCCTGGGAGGCCAAACCAGCCAGATCTGTTACCTGTTCCCTTGGATCCCTAAGGCCACACAGTGTCACACTGATGGTGTCAAGTTGTATATCCTTGGTACCATGAGGCCCCATTGTGTCACACTGGCCCCTTGTTCCCATGAGACCTTGCAGTGTCACAGGGGTCTCCTTGGTCCCACAGTATCACAATGGGCCCTTGGTTCAATGAGGCCCTGCAGTGTCAAAATGGTCTCCTTGGCTCCACAAGGTCCTGCAGAGCCCCTTGGATCAATGAGGCTTTGAAGTGTCACAATGGGCTCCAGTGATCCATGAGGTCCTGCAATGTCACAATGAACCTTCGGTTCCATGAGTCCCACATTGTTCCATGAATCCTTAGTTCCATGGGGCCCGGTAGTGTCACAATTGTCTCCTTGGTTCCAGGGTGCCACACAGTGCCACACAGTGCCACAATTGCCCTTTGGCCCAACAGGGCCTCATAGTGTCCCAATGGATTCCTTGGTTCCATGGGGACGCAAAGTGCTGTGATGAACCTTTGGTTTCTCAAGGCCTCAAAGTGTAAAAATGGCCTCCATGGTTTCCCAAGGCTGTGCTGTTTCACAATGGATCCTTGACTCCATGATGCCCCAGAATGTCACAACAGCTTCCTTGGTTCTGCACTTTAAGAATGCCCCTTTGGTCCCTCAGAGCCCCACGGTGTCACTATTGTGCCCTTGGTTCCATGAGACCCTGCAGTGCCACAATAGTCCTTTGGTTCCACTTGGCCTCATGTGTCACAATGGCCTCCTTGGTTCCATAATGCCCCATAGCACAGCAATGGCCTCCTTGGTTCATTGGTGTCAGAATGGCCCCTTTGTTCCATGGAGCCCCACAGTGTCACTGTGGTCCCCTTGGTTCCATGAGGCCCCTCCGTACTACAATGACCCCTTGGTTACAATGGGTTCCAAAGGCTCATAATGGTCTCCGTGGTTCCATGAGGCCCTGCAATATCCCAATGGATCCTTGGTTCCAAGAGGGCCTCGCAGTGTCACAAGGCTGCCTTAGTTCGACGAGGGCCTGCAGTGCTGTAGTGGCCCCTTGGTTCCATGAGGCAAAGCAGAATCAGAATGGCCCCTTGGTTCCATGGAGCACTATGGTGTCACCATGGTCCCACTGGTTCCACAGGGCCCCACAGTGTAACAATGGACCTTTGGTTCGATGAGGTTCCACTGCATCACAATAGACTTTGGTTCCATGAGGTTCCTCAGTGTCTCAATGGCCCCTTGGCTCCATGCGGCCTCACTGTGTCACAGTGGCAGGTGGTTCCATGAGGCCCCACAGTGTCAAAATGGTCTCCTTCGTTCTGTGAATCCCTACAGAGCCACAATGGACGCTTGGTTCCATGAGCTTCCACACTGTCAGCAATGGTCTGAGCACTGCAGTGTCACCATGGATCCTTTGTTCCATGAGATTCCATAGCATAGCATGACCACCTTGATTCCAGAAGGTTCTGCAGTATCACAATGGACCCTTGGTTCCATGCAGTCCCAAGCTCTCACAATGACCCCATGGCTCCAGGAGCTTCCATACTGTCAGCAATGGTCTCCTGGGTTCCACGAGGCCTTGCTCTGATACAATGGACTTTCGGTTCCATGGGGTTCCACTGCATCACAATGGACCCTTTGTTCCACGAGGTTCCAAGTGTCACAGCTGGATCCTTGTTTCTGTGAGCCTCTGCTGTCACCAAATGGCCAAAAAATCAGAATAAGACTTCTTAACACACATGAATTTCATGTTTAAGAGAGCAGCATTTATTCAGGGCTGAGGTCCAGCAGGTGATAACTCCTTACATGGACATGTGATTGTATAAGTGTATTGCTTATATACAGTCAATATGTACATTGAAATTTACCCATTTCCATAAAACCCACTCCAGGTTCCCAGATTCAGCCCTTGCTTTTTCTATCACTGCATTCTTGAGCCAGATGTCTTCATCTTCTCTTCCAACCATCCTTGCTGGGAAAGCAGCCCCTGCATGCATTGTTCCTGTGCTGAAAGTTCACAGGCACAGTAAAAATTGAATTTACCCTTTTGGTATCAGCCCCAGGCTTTGTGTGGGCAGGCAGAGGCAGGCAGGAGGCAGAGCTGTCAGCAAAGGAAGGGCCCAGCCAGGTGGGGCAGCCGGGGGATGCCGACAGCCTGCAGGGACAGAGGCGCAGGGCAGGGACACCGTGGGACAGTCTGGGCTGCACAGGGCACAGGGATGGGCAGCAACTGCAAGACAGCCCTGACAGAGCCAACTTGGGCAGCACTTTGACCATGGCAGACACAAAGAGCACCAAAGCCCCAGAGGGTCATTACAGTCCTTGTGCTGTGTCTGTGCTGCTGAGCTGGGCTGGGCTCCTGGCCCAGAGGCAGCTCCTGGCAAGAGCAGCAGAGCTGCAGAGAGACAGCTCTGGCCAGGAGCAGCTCCTGTGCACAGCCCAGCAGGGCTGGGGCACTGCCAGGGCCCCTCAGGGACACCAGCAGGCAGAGTCAGAGCTCCCAGGGGCTCAGCACTGGCAGGGGCTGTGGCATGTCCCAGAGGGGGCTGTGTCACAGCAGCTCCTCTGTGGCTGTGTCATGGAGGCACAGAGCAGCTGTGATGTCAGCAAGGGGCTGTGTGACAGTACAGAGTGGGCTGTGTGAGGTCACAGATTGGGCTATGACATCACAGAGTTTTTGTGTGAGGTCACTGAGTCACTACACCACCATAGAGAGACTCTGTGACATCACAGAGCAGGCTGTGACATCATGGCATGGCTGTATGACACCATGGAGCAGGTTGTGAGGTCAAAGTGTGTGCTGTGACATTAAAGAGTGGCAGTATGACATCATTGAGAGGGTTTTGTGGCATCACTGAGGGGGTTGTGACATCACAGAGATGGCTGTGACATCATGGAGTAGGATGAGGGGCCATAGATCAGACTCTGCCATAATAGAATGTGGCTCTGTGACATCAGTGAATGGGTTCTGACATCACAGGGAGGCTGTGTAACATCACAGGGGGCTGTGTGACATCCCAGGGGCTGTGTGACATCACAGGGGCTGTGTGAGGTCCCTGGGGAGGTCACTCTGCCCCGGCCCCCCTCACAGTTCCCCCCAGAGCAGTCCAACCCTGCTCGTGCACAGCGGGGTCCCCTGTCCCCCCGGGTCCCCCCGCCCCCAGCCCCACAGCCTCCCCCAGAGGATGTTCCACGAGATCGACCCCAGAGCCTGACCGGGATGGGGGCCGGGGGCCCTGGGGGTGGCACAGGGGGACAGGGACCCCCTGGCAGCGTCCCCGTGTCCCCCAGGGCCAGAGCCTTTGCCAGGGCTCCATCACCCTGGTACCAACGAGGCCTTGAGAGCGCTGAAAAAATCCCCAGCAAGGGAGCAGCAAAACCAGATTTAATATTAAGGGACAGCGGCACAGAGTTCCTTGGCAAGAGTCACTCTGCTCCTGACTGGACACTTCAGGCACACCAAGGAAACAAAGCAACAACAAAACCAAACCAAATCCAGGCAACCAAACCAGAAATGAACTGAGAACTGTCCCTGTGTGTGTGTGTGTGACACAAGGACAGTGAGAGCAAGGATGAAAGGAATACGGCCCAAAAGCTTAACAGAGCTCAAAGTTAACAGGACTGAACTTTTACCTTAACCTTTACTGATACCATCAATTTCATAATTTAGGAAAAAGCAGCATTTAGCAGGATTTAATCTAACTTATAACCGATGACTTTTTAATTTAACAGAGGAGTAACATTTCACAGTATTTAACTCAGCTTATAACTTATATTAAACATAATAACTTAGGAAAACAACAACTCCTAGCAGTGTTTAACTTCACTTAGACCTTGTGACTTAACCTTACCTATAGGCAATGTAGGTAAGGTTAAGTCATCCTGGCCGCACTTGGCACCAACAGCTTTCTTTGGCAGTGTGAGAACAGGGATGTTGTGCCACTGAGGGAACAGAAACAGCTCCCAGGGCTGCTCCTACAGAAAGCAGGAGCTGGTTGGGCAGCAGCAGTGCCTGGAGCAGACAGTGTTTGTGATGAGCTGCAGAGGAGCTGAGCCCAGGGGCTGTTGGCCAAGGCCGAGGCCCAAGGAGCATTTCTCATCTGGCAGGGTGGCCTGAGAAGGGGAGGGGGGAATGCAGCAGCACAGGGCCCATGGAACCAAGGGACCATTGTGACACTGTGAGGCCCTGTGACATCAAGGGATCATTGTGTCACTGAGAGGCCCCATCAAACCAAGGGTCCATTGTGACACCACAGGGCCTCATGGAACCGTGGAGACCATTGTGACACTTTGGGGTATCATGGAACCAAGGGGCCATTGTGACACTGCAAGACCACATGGTCTCACAATGGTGCCAAGGGTCCACTGTGACACTGCAAGGCCTCATGGAAGCATGGGGAGACGATTAGGACACTACACAGCCTCATGGCACCAAGGAGACCGTTGTGACACTGAGGGGCACCATGGAATCACGGAGACCATTGTGGTGCTATGTCGGTTAATGGAATAGGCAAAGCATTGTGACACTGTCAGGCCTCATGGAACCAGGGAGACCATTGTGACCCTGGGGGTCCCCACACAACCAAGAGGACCATTGTGATACTGTGGGGCCTGGTGAAACCAAGAGGCCTTTGTGACACTGCAGGGCTGCATGGAACCAAAGCTCCAGGGTGACATTGCGGGGCCTTGTGTCATCAGTGGACCATTGTGACCTTGTGGAGCCAAAGGAGACCATTGTGACACTGTAAACCCCCAGGGTCCAAAGGTCCACTGTGACATTGCAGGGCTTATGGAACAGAGGAGTCCCGTGACATTTTGGGGCCGGTGGAAGCACAGAGACCATTGTGACACTGCAAGGCCTCATGGAATCCTTGGGACCACGGTGACACTGCAGGGCCTTCTGGAACCTAGGAGCCATTGTGACACTGTGGGACCCCATGGAACCAAGGGTCCATTGTGTCACTGTTGGACCCCATGGAATCAAAGCACCACTGGGACACTGTGGGGCCCCATGGAACCAAGGGGACCATGGGGATACTGCAGGACCTCATAGAAGCAAGGGAACATGGAACAAGTCTGGCTGGTCTGGCCTCCCGTTGACTGCCTGACTGGTCCAAATGACCCTGGAATGTTGAGGCTCTCTTCTCATCTGCTATTGAAACACTGGGGCTCTGTGCTTTCCTTCCCAATGGAAAAGAACTCTCTTTCTCCTCCAGGCACCCATGGCCAGAACTGGGATTTCACCTCCAAATTTCCTTATGTCCAGGGATTGTTCCCACAGGAATATTGCCAGGACAAGTCTGTCTTGCATTGGTTTTACAAGGGTCACCTCCCATCTGTCCCCAAAACACTGGGGATGGTTCTGAGCTTTCCGTCCCATGGGAAAGAACTGTCCTGCTTCTCCAGGTGCCCATGGCCGAGATTGGACTTCCACCTCCAAAATTCCCTACATCTAAAGATAGCTCCCAGACAAAATATGTCATTTCTGACAAGTCTGGATGGCCTTGGCCTAGTGAGGCTCTCACCTGCCTTCCAAACACTGGAGCTCTGTGCTTTCCTTCCTATGGAAAAGAACTGCCCTTCTTGGCCCGGTGCCCATGGCCAGAATTGGGATTTCACGGCCAAAACTGCCTGTTGTGACAGACTGAAGGAGATTGTGGCTCAAAGGATTTTGTGTTTGGGGGAGAAAGGTCCAGCCTTACCCTGCCCTGGAACCCCAGCCCTGCCCTGCCCTGGAACCCCAATCCCCCAGAGCCTCTATCCCAGCCCAGCAGTGTCTGCCAGTCCCTGGCACAGCACAGGCAATGCTCCACAGCCACCTCTGCAGCCCCCAGCCCAGCTCCTGAGGGACCAAATGTTCCCAAGTCCCACCTGGGGGAAGGGCCCAGGGAGACCAAGGGGTATTTCAGGGGCTGACCACGAGGCAAGCACAGATCTTGACCCTCCCTCCTCTTGGAATTTCCATCTGAACACCACTGGAATCCAGGAGTTGGTACTTGTGTGTGTGCTCCTCTGTATCTTTTCTGTCTTTCGCTCTCTCTGTGTCTTCTTCTATTTCTGTTGTCATGCAAATTTTGATTAACATTAAATTGAACAGGCTTAGAGTTGTGACATTGAATGGGGAAAATAAATGCTTTGAAAAGTGTTTTTTGTTGATTGAGTATAATTTTAAATCTTGCTAAAGTTTCTCTAATTTTCTAAAGTTGCCAGTAAAGGCGATTTTGTTGTTTTGAGCTCCTGGGAATCTCTTGTTGGTATTTCTCCAGTAGATCCAACTCACAGGGCACAAACAATTGTAATTCCTTTTAAATGTCTCCTTGAGAGAGTTGTTTGGGGGATGGGAGTCAGGGCCTGTGTGTCCTGCTTGGCCCAGCCCAGGCAGGGCTTTCCCAGCCACTTTCCACACTCCATTGCCCAGCTGGAGCCGCTGGTGCCTCTGAGTTGTGCTGCCCCAGCCCCAGGGACGCTCTCCTTGTCTGCCCATTCCCCCACGGTCTCTGGGCAGGGCTGGCTTCAGTGGGGGCTGCTGACATCCTCAGAAACTTGCAGAGGCTGCTGCTGAATTTTCCTGCTGCAGAGGCTTGTTCAGCCTTCAGCTCTTCAGTGCAGGAATTCAGTGTCCCAGGGCTCATTAACATTTAGAACACCTTAACAAGCCAAGACTCTGGGAATAATTTGATTTAAGTGTTCAAATCTTTTATGGTTAATTCAACACATTTCAGAAGCCTATTCAATGTGAATACACTATATTTAAAAAGACAGCAAGTAAATATTTTTAGATTTTGTAATTCATTGGTTTTTTACTGGTAATTCATTGATGTGTCCAATCTCCAATTGACACTGAGTACAAGTATCTCCTCATGCAGTTTGAACAGATATGAAAATCCAGACCCTTCCTGGCTGACAATCAATCAGACTCGTTCCCTACCCCCACCCCACCATTTCCCCCATCCAAGCCCTGGCACTCAGAGCAGCCTTGTGCAAATCTGAGCTCCCTCCAGCCCAGGCTGCACCTGCAGCTTTCAGCTCCTTGGCTCCAACTCCCACCTGCTTTCCTTGGAGAAGGAGCTGCCCGAGACACAGAGGGATGTTCATTTCTTGTCAGCCAACAAAGGCAAGGGAAGGCACAGCTCCATCAAATGCAAAAGTCATTCTTCTCCTGGCTCTGCCCCTGATCCCCACAGCCGGTCCTGGTTCCTTCATCCTTCCTTTGCCAGGGACTCTCTGGGACAAGGGAGCTCTGCTCTGGCTATGGAGGGAGGTCCAAGTGCCACCACTGGAGTGGGAACCACAACTCATCAGGTTTGTGTCCTTTGGAGGTCAGGAATTGGTGAGACTCAGAGGCACAGAAAGTTTCTCTTCATGGCCAACAGACCATGGTTGAACAGGACACAATTTAATAACAATCTCACTCTTCCCTGAGCCATGTGCAACGTCCCAGCAGTGCCTGATGAGTGCACCATTCACAAGGGATTTCCATACTGAAAGGAATTTTAGACAAGACTGGTTCTGTGATAGATATAAAAACAATTAAGTTCTTGTATCAGGATGCTCATCCTGGAGTGGAGGCAAAACAGCTCCAACAATTCCTGATTTGCAAAGCTGTCAGTGGTGGATGGAGAAGGGAGGTCAGGCTGCTCTGGTGCTGAGGAAATGCTGAAACCAGCCTGACTCATTTCATCTCCTCTTGTCCTGGCTGATCTCCCCTCTTTCCCCTCCCACCCATTGGCTTTTGTCTCCCACCAGGCCCCCGGTGAAGAGCCTGGCTCTGTGTTTTCCATCCCCTCCTCGCTGGCACTGCCAGGCTGGGATGAGGAGCCCCTCAGCCTCTCCTGCTCTGGGCTGGACAAGCCCAGCTCCCTCAGCCTCTGCTCACAGCCCAGGGGCTCCAGCCCCACCTTGGAGGCCCTTCCCAGACCCTGCTCCAGCTGCCAGACATCTTTCCTGCCCTGGGCAACCCAACCCAGGCCACAGTGACCTGGATAATCCCCGTCCTTGATGTCCTGGTGACACAGCCCTGGCCCCTTGTCCCCATGTCAGGCTCTGGGGTGGATCCTGTGGAACATCCTTTGGTGGAGGCTGTGGCTCCAGGTGGGCCGGGGGGATCCCGGGGAACAGGGACCCCACTGGGCATGAACAGCATTGGACTTGTTGGGAGAAACTGTGAGGGGGAGCTGGGGCGGAGTGACCAACCCAGTGACCTGACACAGCCCTGCTGGGATGTCACACAGCCCCTCTGGGATGTCACAGCTGATCTCTGTGAGCTCACAGCCCCTTCTCTAATGTAACACAGGCAGCCTCTGATGTCACAGCCAATTCTGTGATGTCTTAGTCTTCTCTGGGATGTTAGACCTCTGCCCTGTGATGTCACAGCTGGCTCTGTGATGTCACAGAGGCAGTCTATGATGTCACAGCTGCTCAATGACCTCACATGACCCACTCTGTGATGTCATATCCCACTCTGTGACCTCATGTTACCAGATGATCAATTGCCTACACCAGGTGAGCTGACACCTGGAGCTTGTTCTCCACATCCCCAGGTCTATGGAAACCACACAAGGCCCATTGTGTGAGAAGGGGAACTGGAAGTTCAGCAGCCTCAGGGTCCTGCCAGCTCAGCCAGGCCCACTGGAACATTGGGGTCCACGACCACCAGGGACCACCAGAGAGACCCCCAGGACAGAAGAACACATGGGTACAAGGGAGGGGAAATCTGTTAATGATTTTGGGGAAATGATTATCATATGTATGTTTAGTCCAGGACAATCAATGAATATGTGAGCAAAATACAGAATATAAACAGAAACTTTCCTGTACTCAGCATGCAGGGCTTTGGGAGGAGCTCTCCCCCGTGCATCCAGCTGAATAAAGAATGCTGCTTCTTAATGCTACACTGGGGATAAGGAGTTTTCTGTTTCACGGAATTTTTGGTAACACTCCCACTGCCAAGGAAAGCTCTGTCTGCTGCTGTTCACAAACAGAGAAGGGCTGGGGGCAGATGTGGGGCTCAGAGGCTGCCTGGGGCACAGTGACCATGAAATAATCAAGTTTTCCATGTTCTGTGAAAGAAGGAAGGGCAGCAACAAAACTTCTGCACTGGAATTAGGAAGGGCAGACTTTGGCCTGTTTAGGATGCTGATTTGGGGAATATAAAATCAGGTACTGAATTATTTTAAGGGAAACACCCCTTAAAAACAAAGGGGTCCAGGAAGGACACACATTTCAAGAAGGTAATTTAAGGGGGAAGGAGCAGCCTGTCCCAGTGTGACAAAAGATGAGCTGGTAAGGACAATGACTGGCCTGGCTGCCCATGGAGCTTTTGTGGGAACTTGGGGGATAAAAGGACTGGCAGCTCAGGAAGCATTTAAGGATTTTGATGGGTTATTCAGAAAGAAAAGTTGAGATGTGAAAGCTCAATTAGAACTTAACCTGGTGGCTTCTGTAAAAAAAGAGGTTTTTATAAAAAAAAAATTATCGCAAAAGTAGGGAGAAGAAGAACCTCTAGTATTTATTAGATGCAGTGGGGAATATAGTAACTAAAGATAAGGAAAGGGCTGAGCTACTTAACATCTTGTTTGTCTCAATTTTCAATATTAGGACAGGTTGTCCTCAGGACAAGTGTTCTCCTGAGCTGGTAGATGGGCACAGGGAGCAGAACAGCCCCCTGGAATACAGGAGGAAGCAGCTGCTGACCTGCTGAGCCACTCAGATGCTCACAGGTGTATGGGATCTGATGGGATCCATCCCAGGGGGCTGAGGGAGCTGTGGATGAGCTCCCCAGGCTGCTCTCCATCATTTACCATCAGTCCTGGCTCAGCAGGGAGGTCCCAGAGCACTGGAGGTGCCAGGGTGAGCCCATCCCCAGGAAGGGCTGGAAGGAGGAGCTGGGGAACTCCAGGCCTGTCAGCCTGACCTGGGTGCTGGGCAAGGTTATGGAACAGATCACCTTGAGTGCCATCACAGGGCACCCACAGGATGGCCCAGGGATCAGAGCCAGCCAGCGTGGATTTAGGGCTGGCAGGTCCTGCCTGACCAACCTGGTCTCCTTTTATGCCCAGGTGACCCAGCTGTGGATGTGGGAAAGGCTGTGGATGTTGTGTGCCTGGACTCCAGCAGAGCCTTTGACTCTGTCTCTGACAGCATTCCCTGGAAAAGCTGCAGCCCACGGCTTGGGCAGGTTCCCTCCTGGCTGGGAGATTTAAGAGCTGGCTGGAGGCTGGGCCCAGAGAGTGGTGGGCATGGTGCTGCACCCAGCTGGTGTCCAGGCACTGGTGCTGTCCCCAGGGATCTGTGCTGGGCCCAGTCCTGTTTAATATCTTCACTGATGATCTGGGTGAGGGGATCGAGTCCAGCATTCACAAATTGCAGATGGCACCAAGCTGGGTGTGAGTGTGGATCTGCTGCAGGGCAGGACAAGAAGACCCAGCCTTAAGCTGCGCCAGGGGAGGCTCAGGCTGGACAATAGGAAGGAGTTCTTCACAGAAAGGGTGAGTGGGAACTGGAATGGGCTGGCCAGGGCGGAGGTGGCAGAGTCACTGTCCCTCTCCAGTGGCACTTAGTGGCATGGTCTGGGTGACAAGGCAGTATTAGGGCATTGGTTGGACTTGATGATCCCAAAGGTCTTCTCCAGCCTATTTGATTCTGTCATTCTGTGATGATTGGGACACTCTGGGGCCATTGTGACACTGCAGGGCCTTGTGGAACTAAGAGGACCATGGTGACACCATGCAGCCCCACAGAACCAGGGGTCCATGGTGGTGCTCTGGGGCCAAATGGAACCAGGGAGTGCCCCATGACACTCTGGGCCCTCGTGGAACCACAGAGGCCATTGTGACACTGCAGGGCCTCGTGTAACCAAGGGGTTTCACCATTTTGACACTGCAAAACCAAGGAGACCATTGGGAGACTGCAGGGCCCAGTGGAACCAAGGGGCCGTTCTGACACTGCGTGGCCTCATGGAACCAAGGGGACATGGTGACACTGCAGGATCCTGTGTAACCAAGGGGCCACTGTGACACAATGGGGCCTCGAGGAATCTGAAGACCGTTGTGACACTGTGTGGCCTGGTGGAAACAAGGAGTCCATTGTGACACTGAGGGGACTTGTGGAACCACAGAGACCATGGTGACAGTGTGGGACCTCATGTGACCATGGGGCCATTGTGACACCCTGGGGCCCATGGAACCAAAGGGCCACTGTGAAACTGCAGCACCAACGAGAACATTGTGGTACTGTGAAGCCCCATGGAACCAAGGAGACCAGTGTGACAGTGCAGGGCCTGGTGTAACCAAGTGGCCATTGTGACACTGAGGGACCCCATGGAACCAAGGACATCTTTGCATATGACACCACACCAGGGATGAGTGTTGACCTGTAGGAGCAACAGAGGGCTCTGCACAGTGACCTGGACAGGCTGCATCCAGGGCCCAAATCCAACAAGGTGAGGTTTAACAAGTCCCAGTGCCGGGCCCTGCACTTTGGCCACAACAACCCCTGCAGCGCTACAGGCTGGGGACAGAGTGGCTGGAGAGCAGCCAGGCAGAAAGGGACCTGCAGGGACTGATGGACAGCAGGCTGGACATGAGGCAGCAGTGTGCCCAGGTGACCAAGAAGGCCAATGGCTCCTGGCCTGGATCAGGAATGGTGTGGCCAGCAGGAGCAGAGCTGCTGTGCCAGCACTGATCTGCCCCCAGCTCTGCACACAGACATTGCTGCTGCAGCTCCAGAGAAGGGAACACAAGGGGATCACTGCAGAAAACTTTGCTGGGAGATCCTTTACTTCCTTTAAATACAGAAAGAGGACAGCCCCTCATTTACACAGTCTGTGGCCACAGGGAAGGTGGAGAGAAACAAAATGAGAAATGGCACAAGGAATGACATTTCTTTGTGGACAATATGAAAAAAACTAAAACAAAGGAAAGAAATCTCCAAAATGAAACCAACAAGAAGTATCACCAACAAGTGATTTGCAGAAATTTTCCAGCAGTTTAATGTTCCTGAAAGCATCCAGTCATCAGTCTCCTCACTGCAGCCTTGAGCTCCTGGTTCCTCAGGCTGTAGATGAGAGGGTTCAGGGCTGGAGGCACCACAGAGTACAGAACTGATACTGCCAGATCCAGGGATGGGGATGAGATGGATGGCGGTTTCAGGTGAGCAAATATGGCACTGCTGAGGAACAGGGAGACCACGGCCAGGTGAGGGAGGCAGGTGGAAAAGGCTTTGTGCCGTCCCTGCTCAGAGGGGATCCTCAGCACGACTCTGAAGATCTGCACATAGGAGAAAACCATGAACACAAAACAGCCAAATAGTAAGCAGGCACTAACTGCAACTAGCCCATGTTCCCTGAGGTAGGAATGTGAGCAGGAAAGCTTGAGGATCTGTGGGATTTCACAGAAAAACTGGCCCAGGGCATTGCCATGGCACAGGGGCAGAGAAAATGTATTGGCTGTGTGCAGCAGTGAATAGAGAAAGGCACAGCCCCAGGCAGCTGCTGCCATGTGGGCACAAGCTCTGCTGCCCAGGAAGGTCCCGTAGTGCAGGGGTTTGCAGATGGACACGTGGCGGTCGTAGCACATGATGGTCAGGAGGAAAAACTCTGCTGAGATGAAGAAGAGAAAGAAAAAGAGCTGTGCAGCACATCCAGTGTAGGAGATGTTGCTGGTGTCCCAGAGGGAATTGTGCATGGCTTTGGGGACAGTGGTGCAGATGGAGCCCAGGTCAGTAAGGGCCAGGTTGAGCAGGAAGAAGAACATGGGCGTGTGCAGGTGGTGGCCGCAGGCTACGGCGCTGATGATGAGGCCGTTGCCCAGGAGGGCAGCCAGGGAGATGCCCAGCAAGAGGCAGAAGTGCAGGAGCTGCAGCTGCCGTGTGTCTGCCAATGCCAGCAGGAGGAAGTGCCTGATGCAGCTGCTGTTGGACATTTCCAGTGTATTGGCATGGGGATCTGTAAGAAAAGTAATCATGGAATAGTTGGGTTTGGAGAGGACTTGAAATATCCCAGCACAGCCTGGGGGCACTTTCCCCCCACTGCCTGCCCAGGGCTCTGCTGCCTGGAGCTGTCCCTGCCAGCAGCTGCTTCCCTGTGCCCAGGGCTGGGCCCTGCCAGTGATGCCAGAGCCCAGCCCAGCCCTGGGGGCTCAGCTCTGCCCTGCAGAGCCCTCCCAGCTCAGGCACTGCCCAGGGGCAGCTCTGGCTCTGCAGGCTCTGATGGCAACGTCAGAGCAACCCTGAGGAGGCTGGAGAAGCAACACTGATGCTGCCTCTAAGGGCTGATTTCTGTCACTGCCCAATTTATTCAGATCTGAGAGAAAATTTTTTCATTTTTCTCAGCTTTAACTGAGAGATGAATATCTATCTGCAATTTCCCATCCAGGAAACCCAGAGCAGTAGATTAAAAAAGCAGGATTTTCCCTTTTATGCAGCCCCTGACTCACTGTGCTCCCTGTATAATCTACTTGGAAATGTTCTGACGTTCAATGCCATGCTGGGAGCAGTCCTTGAACAATGCAGCATCCTCCCCACACAAGAAGAACACTTCCAGCCTCACCAGCTTTCTCCTGCCAGCCAGATCTTGTCCCCCAGTGCTGGGAGCAGCTGCCAGGGCTGGCTGAGAGCTGTCCCTGGCAGGCAGCAGAGTCCCTGCCCCAGCACAGCGCCCTGGGCTGCAGGACCCTGCTCTGCAGGACAGCCCTGGGCACCCCTGGCTGCTCTGCACAAGAGACAAGCAGAGAATGTACTCACAGGCTCTGCAGGCATTGGCATGTTCCAGCTTGAGGAGATGGCTCCAGGAGCTGCAGCTGCATTGTCCTGCAGCCAGAGGTTCCTGTGCCAAGGGCTGGCAGTGATTGTGCCCCAGGCGCTTCTCAGCCCCTTCCCAGCCCTGCCTGATTGAAGCTCTCTGTGCCTCTGTGCTGTGCCCGGGCTGGCTGCAGGCAGTGCCCCAGCCCTGCTGGGCTGGCACAAGAGCTGCTCATCAAGAGAAATGTGCTTTTGAAGCTCTTCTTGGTGACCAGGAGCTGCCTCTGTGCCAGGAGCCCAGCCCAGCTCAGCAGCACAGACACAGCACAAGGACTTTAATCAGCCTCTGGGGCTTTGTGCTCAGGCCCTGGACATCAGTCCCTGAGAGGCAGCTGAAGAAACTTCTCCAGACCTCCAAGGCAGAATCCAACTCCAAAGTTTCTTGGACTTTTAATGGGTCCCAGAGAGGGACACGACTGAGCAAGTGTCCCCAGGCCCCAGGCAGAGCAGAGAACTGCAGGCAGTGATGACAGGTGGGGTCAAAGAGAAGCCAAGTCTTGGTGCCCTGGGGCACAGCAGGGTCTGTGCCAGCAAGGGCTGGGAGGAGACACCTTGTCCTGAGGGCCTGGGGCCTCCTGGCCCAGCCCCAGCCAGGCTGGGCACTGTCAGCCCCTTGTGCTGCCCTCAGCATCCCCCCCTAGCCCACATCCCAGTGGCCTCAAGGATCTGCTGCAAGGAGTCCCTGGGGAGCCTTGCTCAGCAATGGCCCTGGGGGCTCCTGAATGCTCCCTGCAGGGACTGCAGGTTTTTCAAAGCACTTTGGGTTTGGCTTTTGCCTTGGAGTCTCTGAGAGGTTTGTGCAATCCTGGCCTCCAATTATCTGCTGTAATTAGTCCCTGGAGAGGCTTTGTCAGTAACAACACTCAGTGGGGCTCATTAATGCTTCAGGGTACTTCAGTTATTTGAAGGTACTTGGGGTTTCCCTTTTGATACAGACTCTGTGAGAGGTTTGTGCAATCATGGCCCCAATTATCTGCTTTAATGAGTCCCTTGAGAGCTTTGTGCTGACACTCAGTGCTGCTCAGTAATGCTTTGAGGTTCTCAAATTTTTAAGGTAGTTTGGAATTTCCTTTCCACATTGAGACTCTCAGAGGTTTTTGGCCAATCCTGGCCTCCAATTCTCTCCTCTAAGGAGTCCATGAGGAGCCTGTGTTGGGGATGGACCTCAGCTGGACCCATTCATGCTTTGAGACACTTTGGGGTTTTCTTCTGACTTTGACTCCTGGCAAGGTTTGTGCAATCTCCTCTCAGGCCCTGAGGTTCAAGGGCTCAGCTCCAAATGCACCACAGGGCTCATCAGGATGCAGCAAGTCCTGACAAACCATGGCTCTGCCTTGATTTCCCTCTGCTCTAATGCAGTGTATCAGGAATGTATCTGGAGTGATTTTGGTTTGTTAATTTGAGATTTCTCAGCCAATTCATCTATTAGTTCAGTGGGATCAGTGTTGGCTAATTACCATTGCACTCCCTGGAATATATTTACTCATTTCCTGCTGTGAGACAGGATTAGGAGAAGGGCAAAGTAGGCTCAAAATTTTAAAAGTGTATATAGAAAAGTTTATTACCAGTAAATAGAAGAAAGAGTAATAAGAACCTGAACACTTCTCCTCTCCCTACAACCTTTTCTTTCTTACTGACAATGCAAGGAGACAAAATCTGAAATTTTCAGTCAGTTTACACCATCTAGAACAGTCTTTCTTCAGTTCACTTAGGGAGAGGAGTCTCTCTTTCATGCTATGGAGACTTCTCCATAAGAAAAAAGTTCACTTGTGGCTCTCAATTGCCATGAATAGCAGCTGCCCGGAAAATCTGCAATTGTGAAATCCCTTCCATTTTTCACAGCTTTTCCCACAGCTGTGGGGAATGTCAACTTACGGGGTATGAGTTTAAAGATGAGCTGTTGAAGAGCAAAGATTCTCTTCATCTATTTCTGAAATCATCTTCATCTCTGACAACAGAGATCTTCTTCTTCTCTCCATGAGGGCACAGGATGTCAGCACTCTTCTCTCTTTCTCTGTTTAAACTTCTCATGGGATCACAGCTACTTCAACATTTGCTTTCTTTAGCATGGAGGTTTTTGCAGAACAAGTCATCTCCCCATATTTTAAATGGATTATAGAGAAAAAGAGAGTCTGATATATTAATTACATCCTTCCCCATAGCTTGACAAGAGGATTTCACCCCAAGATCAAGGCATCTCCTCATCCCTCCCATCTGGGACTCAACTTCCCCTTCACTGACCTCGGTGTCTTCATGTTGCTCCTCTGTGTGCCTGCACTTTGTCCTTTTCTCTCACTGGAGGGAGGATGGAAGCACTGAAAGAGTTCATATCTCACCCGGGGCCTGCAGATGGTTCCGTGACCCCGGTCGGGCTCGGTGCTGTTTTACGATGGAGGTTTCTGCAGCGGCTGCGCTGGGGCTGTGTCAGGATGGGCCGCGCTGGGGCAGGGCCAGGATCTCAGCAGCCAGGCCAGAGCACAGCAGCAGCACGGCCGGGGGCCGATGGCTTCTCCTGCCCCTGCCCGGGGCTTGCGGCTGAGCCCCAAGGGTGGCAGAATCTTGGCCGAGCCGGCCCGGCCCGGGGCTGCTCCTGGGGCCCAGCGGATCCTGGCCGGGCCCGGGCTGGCGGCGGGGCAGGGCTCAGCAGTGCCCAGATGTTCCCAACTGCAGCCATGGCCTGGCCCGGCCTCGGCCCCGCGGCCTCCCCTGCCCTGCCCGGCAGCCGATGGGGCCTGGCGGGGTCCCTGGGAAGGGGCCCGGCCCCACGGCAGGAGCCGCCCAGCCCGGCCTGGCTGAGATGGGTCGGGTCAGCCTTGTTACCTCTGTGCCAGACAGAAGGGAAAGAGACCCTCCCAGGCTTTCCCGTCTTTAACATGTGTCTTCACAGAGGCGTGTACAGTTTCCTTAGTGGTTTAACAGATTGTCAATTCTCAAAGATAATTACTGATTGGGTTTTTTGTCAGACACGGAGGAAACTCCTAGCAGCTTCTCTTAGGACATCACTTCCATGATGCAAAACCAATACAACTGCACAGAGCACAGAGCTCCTTTGTCCATATGGAGTGCTCATGTGCCCGAGGCCTCAAAACCCCTCCTTGGGAGATCTCTGGGCCCTACCCAAGGTGTTTTCAAATGAAAACATTCAGCTCAGTGTCTAAGAAAATCACCAGAGGACAGGGCCAGCCTGACCTTTCTGTCCTGGCTACTTTTGTCTGGGAGCAATCCTTGGAAATAAGGAAATTGGGAGGCCAAATGCTAATTTTTGTCTATGGCTCTTGGACATGAAAACCGGTTCTTTTCCGTAGGAATGAAGGAACAGAGCCAGTGTTTCAGGGGCAGATGAGAGGTGGCCACCAGAGGCCAAGGCCAGCCAGAGCTGGCAGGTTTTTTTCTGGGAGATACCATTGCATTAAGGAAATTTTTAGGGAGAGTACCAAGTTTGGCAATGGGCATCTGTCACAATCTGCTCATACAAGTGGGGGTCGTGATGGTTCATTAACTGATCTCAGAGTGCAAAAACAACACGAAGGGGATTTCAGTATTAATCAAATAAATGCACCTTTTATTGAGTGCCCACAGCAAATGCAATAGAAGGATTTAGAAAGAAGATAAAGGATAGAGAGAGAGAGAAAGAGAGGGGGGGGAATATAGCTACCAAACAGAGAGACTAAATCCTCATGTGGTCCAGCCAATAGATCTGTCTTGTCACGTCAGGGAGAATCTCAAAGTCTTGGTTAACTCAGGGGTCTATTATAGTCCTCTGCTGAGGGGGGAACAGGTAAAAGACAATGAAGAATAAGTCTCTTGAAAACGGGTACAGACAGTCCATGTTCCAAAACAGGATAAGTCAATCTCAGCAGTGAGTGAGAGCAATTGTTTTCTTGGTCCAATGACCACACCTGGGCAAACATCTCACTTCAATCAGGCTAACCCCTCCCCATGTTAGGGTTCTAGGGGTCTCAGTCTCAGTCCTTGGGAGGGGGCTTCAATCTCTGTCCATCACGGTGGTCATGAAGCAGATGAAGGATTTTCCATGGGGGACCACCAAAGTTACCCCAGAAAGTTCATTTGGCCAAGAGGTGGGGAAATTCATGGGCTATTGTCATGAAGCAGGTGCCAGCATATAGGGCGAGCTGCTCCTTTGCCAGCCCCCTGCTCGAAGCAGCAACCATGGCAGCACTGTAAACACACCTGCAAACAATCCCTTGGTGAGCATCCACTGCAGCCAGGCCAGAGCTCCAGTCAGGGTCCTCAGGGTCCCGGTCTCTGTCCTTGGGACAGTTGTGAGGCAAATGAGGGAACTTCAGACCTCTCTTACAGCATCTGAAAAGCCAGATGGTTCTTTCCCATAGCAAGGAGAGCATGGAGCCCCAGTGCTCCAGGAGCTGATGAGAGGCAGCCCTTGACATCAGCCAGACCTGTCAGGTGGCCCCTGGGAGGCCAAGCCAGCCAGACCTGTTCCATCTTCCCTCGGTTCCTTGGGGCCTCACAGTGTCCCAATGGTCCCTCGCTTCCCTGAGGCCCTGAGGTGCCATAATGCCCCCTTGGTGACACCAGGCCCTGAAGGGTCCCAATGGTCTCCATGGTTCCATCAGGCCCCACAGAGCCATAATGGTCTCTGGGTTCCATGAAGCCCCGCTGTGTCACCATGGCCCCTTCGTTCCATGGGCTCCAGTGGTGCCACAAGGATCCCCTTGGTTCCATGAGGTCCCCACAGTGTCCCAGTGATCTCCATGGGAAGGGAAGAACCCAGCCCCAGTGTTGCAGGGGCACCCACCAGAGGCCAAGGCCAGCCAGACTTGATGGTACTGGCAGGCTGTGCCTGGGAGCAACCCTTTGATATATGGAATTTTAGAGGTGGAATCCCAATTTCAGACATGGACACCTGGAAGAGAAGGATGGTTCTTTTCCATAGGAAAGAAAGCACGAAACACTGATCCAACAGTGAGATTTGGGGATCTGTGGGGGCTATTGGGGATCCTTTTTGCACCTCATGACCCAACAGGAGCGTCTCTAATAAACTTTGCCTGAAGCTCCCACTGTGGCCATGACAGGAACCCCTGTGAGTGTCTGGGACATCCCGGCTCTTTGGCAGCCTGGAGACTCCTGGGATGTCACTGTGGAGCCCCTGTGAGTGCCTGTGACAGATGGGTGCCTTTGCAGCCCAAGGTGCCCTGGGATGTCAGCATGGAATGGCTGTGACTGCCTCTGACCACAGGGCTCTTTACCATCCCCAGAAAGCCCTGGGAGGTCTCCATGGAGCCCCTGTCTCTGCGTGTGACATTCCAGCTCTGGAACAGCCTGGAGACTCTTGGAAAGATCCCATGGAGCCCCTCTGAGGGCCTGTGACAAATCTGATCCTTAGCAGGCAACCATCACCAGCCCCCTGTTGCTATGGTCAGTTTCCATGGTAACCATCACCAGCCCCCTGTTGCTATGCTCAGTCCCTTGGCAGCTCCATGGAGACCCCATGCGAGGGGTGGTTGCCATGGACACCAGCTCAGGCCTGCAGCCAGAATTTTTTTGCCATGGCAACCATTTCCAGTCCCATCCCCAGGCTCATGGGATCCCAGAGCCACAGAACTGGCGGAGCTGGGAGGGACCCACCAGGATCCTCCAGTCCAACTGCTGACTCTGCACAGGACACCCCAACAATGCCAGCCTGGGCCTGGCAGCGCTGGCCGAACGCTGCTGGAGCTCAGAGAGCCCTGGAGCTGGGACCCTTCCCTGGGGAGCCTGGCCAGGGCCCCAGCAGCCTCTGGGCAAAAACCTTTTCCTGACATCCAACCTGAGCCTGCCCCAACACAGCTGCAGCCGTTCCCTCCACTCCTGTCCCTGGGCACCAGAGGGAAGAGGTTCCCACAGCCCCAGCTAGGGACCCACTCCCAAGGCTGCTGCCATGGCCACCAGGGCTGGCACCAGCTGGGATGCTCAGTTTCCATGGGCCGGGCTTCAGGAATGGGATTTCCCAATTTCCTGCCCCCACTAAAACCGCGCTGCCCTTGCTGCCCTCCCGCCTGCCATGGAAAGCACAAAAGGCAAAGATCCGGGGCTGGGATAGGAACAATTTATTGGGAACAGCAACGAGATAAGGAACAAATGGAACAGAAACAAAATTGATAACAGAAGGGATCAATAAAACTGTTTACAGGGAAAACTACAACATCAACTACTGGTTCTACCCAGTTTCGTATTTCCCCTCCCTGGAAAGGACACCCTTCTCCTCAGGGAGAGAGAGTCCCTTTCCTGCCCCTGGCAATGTTCTGAGGTGGGAGTGAATGGAATCACATGGCCATGGCCAGACCCTCATGTTCTTCATTCCACACCATGTCATTGACAGGGGCAGGAAAAGGTACAGGCGTCTTCCTCACATGGATCACAGGGAACATGGATCACCCGGGCTCTTTCCAACATGGGTTTTCCCATGGGGGTTGAAGCTGGAGCTGGGCACAAAGCTCCTCCTGCACTTGGGGCTTTTGCAGGGCGTCTCTTACCGGTGACTCCGTTGGTGTCTTGTCAAGTTAGAGCTGAAAGTGAAGCTCTTCCCACACTTGGGACACTCGTAGGGCCTCTCCCCAGTGTGGATGCGTTGGTGCCTGATGAGTTCTGAGCTGCAGCTGCAGCCCTTCCCACACTCCCCACACTCGTAGGGCCATTCCCCAGTGTGGATCATCTGGTGGCGGATCAGGTGGGAGCTCTTCCTGAAGCTCTTCCCACACGCCAAGCACTTGTAGGGCTTCTCCCCATCATGAAGCTGCTCATGGGCCACCAGCTCTGAGCTCTGGCTGAAGCCCTGTCCACCTTCCTGGCTCAGGGTGGGTCTTTCCTCCTCAGAGCACCCTGGGCTGGCTTTGTAGCCCCTCTTCCGGTACAATCTCTGGGGATTTTCCTCCCTGTTGGATTCCTCCACTCTGGAATCACTCAAAACAGCCTCTTCCATGAGGTTCTGCTGTGGGGATTTGTCCTCCCTGGTCTCCATCCTCAGCTTCTTCCCTGGGGGAGGAAGGACAAGGAGATTATGGGATTTGCCTCCGTGCCACAGGGAAGGGAAAGGAGATCCCCCCAGAGCATCCCCGGCACGATGGGGTTGGCAGCAGGGTTGTCCTGCAGCTGGGGGCCGTGCTGGGCTGGGAGATGGAGCAGGAGAGAGGGGGAAAGGGGCACTGACTTCCTCCTCACCTGCCTGGGGCTCCTGGGGCATCTTCCTCTTCCTCACAGCCTCCTCCTCCATCTGGCCAAGAACTGAAATGGGAAATTCTCTTTTAGGAGGAAAACAAAGGATGAGCACACTGGATTTTGTACTGATTTGAAGGAAAAGCTGGGGAGGGTCTAAACCAGGAGTACAATTTAATATGAAAATTTCGATCACGGCAATGATACAGAAACGCTGCCTTAAACTGACAGAGTCAGGATATAACCTGACACCCTGTTGCTGGTCAGGGTGGTGGCAGCAGTCCCATTAAATGGTGGCTGCAGTCCTGTTGGAGTGATGAACGTGATTCTGTCCAAGCAGTGATCCTGTAGAAGGGTCTGGTCTTCCTCTGGAGGTCCAGAGGTGGTTCTGGAGCTCTTGTCCTCTGGGAATCCAGTAGGCAAGCTGCTCCTGGTGTTGCAAGGCTCAGCTTATATCCAGGTAGGAGTGCTTGGATCCTCCCCCTGGGCGGAGCATCCCACAATGGGATGATGGAATTTTATCAGTACTGCAGTGACACACAATGGCCCATTCGCAGAAGATATCTCCCCTGGAGGGCGTTATCAGGGCTGAGTCATGGAAGAGATAAAGAACACTGCCCCGCCTGTTTATAGCAGTTGATGAAGATGGCGATTGAAAACATGCATTGGGTTCCATCTTACACTGCAACCTGAAACAGTGGGGGAATCCCTGCTCAGGGGGTGAACACCACCCCCCTTACCCAAACTGGCTCAGGTGTAAAACCTCCACCCCGGGAAGGCCACACACACAGGGGACAATGTCACACTTGGCCCACTCCAGGGGAGATCTCTGTCCCTCTCAGTCCCTGGCTGTCCCCCCTTTTCTTTTTCACAGGCCGGGGGCTTTGCCAAATCTAAGAATATTTTTTTTCTTTGTCCCTGTCACCTTTGTGACATCTAAACAGAGCTTTCCCTTCCTTTTCATACTCTTTTCATAAAAGAGGTATCACAATGTATTGGGCCGAATTTCCACTTTTCTTTTATCAGAATGTGCCAGCAGCTGAGCTGGAGCTCTGCAGGACCAATGGATTTTGGAATTGCCACAGAATTGCTTCTACTGTCAGTTTATTAAATTTTGTAATTTGTTCTCGTTTCCACCACAAGTTACTTGTGGGAAGAGTAAATTCAAGGCATTTTCTGTAGGCTTAAGTTTGATTTTTGTCAAGAAACAACTTCACTTTGTCCAGTGCCCAGGGAATGCTCAAGGGGTCACTGAGCCTCTCAGACTGGGGGATGCTTGAGAGGGGCTTGGGAGGGTTTGTCCCCATCCCTGTCACCCCAGGCCATTCCCCAGGGGTGTCCCTGTCCCTGTCACCCCAGGCCATTCCCCAGGGTTGTCGCTATCCCTGTCACCCCAGGCCATTCCCCAGGGGTATCCCTGTCCCTGTCACCCCAGGCCATTCCCCAGGGGTGTCCCTGTCCCTGTCACCCCAGGCCATTCCCCAGGGGTCTCCATCATTCTCACCCCAGGGAATGCCTGGGGGGTCTCCCTCCCTCTCACCCCTGTGCCAGGGGGTGCTCGGGGCAGTCTCTGTCCCTCTCAGCCCAGGGGATGCTCGGGGCTCTCTGTCCCCTGGCCCTGGGGGGTGTTCAGGGGGTCTCCATCCCTCTGGCCTCAGGCAATGCCTGTGCAGGGCTGGGCACCAGGGGCTCTGTGTCCCTCTCACCGCTGAGGCTGCTCAGGGCTGGGGGGGCTCTGCCACCTTCTCACCCCTGGGGAGGCCGGGGGGGTCTCTGTCCCTCTCAGCCCTGCTGTGACCCCACCCAAACATCATCGGGGGCACAGGGACAGAGACACCCCCAAAGCCCCAGAAAAGCTGAACCTGGGATTTGGTTTGGGGCTGAGGATTTAGGAAGGGGCTGGAATTGGGGCTGGGCTTGGAGCTGGGGCTGAGATTTGGATTAGAGCTGGGATTGGGGTTAAGACTAGAAATGGAATTGGCTTTAGGGCTGGGGTTGGGATTGGGTCTGGGGCTAGATGAGTGTGGGGCTAGGATAAGATTAAATTCAGAACTGTGAGTGTGTCTGAACATGCAGTGAGATTGAGACCAGGATCAGGGTCAGGTTTGGGACTGAGCTCACCCAGAGCAGGACATGGGGGATGTCACTGCAGGATGGTTTGGGGAAAATCCTGGTTTCAGGAAAAACAGGGTGTGAATGCCTTTTTTTGGGGATTTCTCTTGCCCAAGTCCATCTCTAGAAGTCACCTGATGTCCATAAAAACCTCCAAAAATCAAGACTTAATTAAAAAAAGCCACCAGGAGTGTCCTATGTCCAGTCTCATCCCTCCAGGGTTCTGGTGTTCCCCCATCTCAGGGCTGCTGGGGATCCTCAAGGGTCCCCAGGACCCCTCTCCAGGGTCCTGCTTAGGGATGCTGGGGGGTTTTGGGGTCCCCTTCTCCAGCCTCACCCCAGTTCAGCCACTTGGGTGTCCCCCCTCTTCCCACCACCCTGGCCTCGTATGGGGCAAATTTGGGAGAAAAACTCCAAAAGAGTTTCCTCTAGAAAGCAGATTTAAGAAGCCCCTCCCCCAACCAGATTGGGAAAAGATTTCCTTGGAAAAAAGTGGAAAAAACGTTTATTTACCAGGCAAAGCATTCACCAGCACAAACAAAGAACAATATTGAACAATAAAACCTCTTGCCACTCCAAAAGAGATGACAAACACAGAAAGTCCCTCTGTGGGCTGTAGCTCAGCTCACTCAGTCTCTTATCAGTCTCTTATCAGTCTCTTATCAGTCCCTCCAGTGCTGGAAATGCCGCGGCCCAGGCCAGGCCCAGTGGGCCACAGGTGCGAGCTGCTGGTGGTGTTCTGTGTGTTCAGTGCAGAGCAGGTTCCAACAGCCCCAAAGAAAAAGAAAAATAACAGTCCAGGCAACTTCTCTGCCTCAGAGAGCTAAAAACTAACTAAAAGCAAAGGAGAGCTCTGTCCTGCCCTCTGTCCATCCATGAGCTGGAATGTGGAGGAGTGAGTGCAGTGTATGAAAACAAACTGCAGCTTCTTCGTCCTCCCCTTGGCTCTCAGAACCAGCCTTAAAGGTGCAGAACTCATTTCTGGGCTAAAGGGACCGATGGGGCACGAGCATCATGAAGTCACCCCAGGACACGCCCCTGTCAGGGTCAGGGGGTCCCGTCCCCGCCTCATCTCCGGGCTGCCGGGGGTGCCCCAGCTCCGGTGTCGCCCCTTCCCCTCTCCCCGCCCCGGGGGTCCCCCGTTCCACAGCCCCGGCTCTCACGGGGATCCCCAAAACCAATGTCCCGCCCCGTCGGTACCGGGCCATCCCCACGTGGACCCCCCGG
Organism: Agelaius tricolor; assembly: GCF_023055355.1. Lineage (NCBI taxonomy): Eukaryota > Metazoa > Chordata > Aves > Passeriformes > Icteridae > Agelaius > Agelaius tricolor. The sequence continues at coordinate 116,649 of NW_027269345.1, forward strand.
GACCCTCCCGAGGGGCGATCGCGGCTCCTCTGCCCCCAAAAAAGCTCCTCTTAGGGAGCCTGGAGATATCCAGGGCTCGAGTCCGGGATCTGCCGGCTCCAAACACTCTCCAAAAAAATCCTCCCGGAGACCCCTGGCTGGAGTTATTTGGGAATTTAGCTACTTGAGCTGCGCTTCTTGTAGGACTTTTAGCAGCCTTGTGTTCCTCACCTTGGAGTAAATGAACTTTGTCAGTCACGCTGATATAATTTGCTCCCTCTTCTCCAGTGATTTTAACAAACTTTTCAAGGAAGGACAACAAAATATTTTCTTTTTCACTGGCCACCCACAACAGCCATTTTCCCCATCAGTTCTTCCATAAGTTCCCCAGGAGGAAGGAGGGACTGTTTCCAAGAGTTCTTCCAGAAAGAGCCACAACCTCCTCAGAGGAGGGAACCATGCTGTTGTCAAGAGCACTTGGGGTGAGACAAGAGTGCCCTGAACTCACTGTGCAAAAATAATGTTACAATCTGGTTAGGCAAATTGTTAGAGAAATGCCTCTGCCCCAGTTAAGGTGCTAACGAGACCAAATCCAAAGTGGATTTTATTGAACACTAAATGTGACGGATGAGAGAGAGAGATGGAAAGAAAAAGAAAAGAGGAGACAGCAAGGGAATGATGGAACAGAGACCTGCCCTGGGGCAGGGCAAGTGTGACATTGTCCCCTGTGTGTGTGGCCTTCCCAGGGTGGGGGTTTTAAACCTGAGCCAGTTTGGGTAAGGGGGGTGGTGTTCACCCCCTGAGCAGGGATTCCCCCACTATTTCAGGTTGCAATGTAAGATGGAACCCAATGCATGTTTTCAATCCCCATCTTCATCAACTGCTATAAACAGGTGGGGCAGTGTTCTTTATCTCTTCCATGACTCAGGCCTGATAACATCCTCCAGGGGAGATATCTTCTGCGAATGGGCCATTGTGTGTCACTGCAGGACTGATAAAATTCCATCATCCCATTGTGGGATGCTCCGCCCAGGGGGAGGATCCAAGCATTCCTACCTGCATATAAGCTGAGCCTTGCAACACCAGGAGCAGCTTGCCTGCTGGATTCCCAGAGGACAAGAGCTCCAGAACCACCACTGGACCTTCAGAGGAAGACCAGACCCTTCTACAGGATCACTGCTTGGACAGAATCACATTCATCACTCCAACAGGACTGCAGCCACCATTTAATGGGACTGCTGCCACCACCCTGAGCAGCAGGGTGTCAGGTTATATCCTGACTCTGTCAGTTTAAGGCAGTATTTCTGTATCATTGCCTTGATCGAAATTTTCTTATTAAATCGTAATTCTGAATTAGAATCTCCCCCAGGTTTGCCTTCAAACCAGTACAAAAGACAATGTGTGCTCCCTTTGTTTTCTTCCCAAAACAGAATTTCCCATCTCCAAACTGTTGCCAGATGGAGGAGGAGGCTGCAAGGAAGAGGAAGGAGCCCCGGGACACCCTGGCAGGTGAGGAGGAAGTCAGTGCCCCTTTGCCTCTCTCTCCTGCTCCATCTCCCAGCCCAGCACAGCCCCTGGCTGCAGGACAACCCTGCTGCCAACCCTGTCCTGCCAGGGATGCTCTGGCGGGATCTCCTTCCCCTTCCCTGTGGCACGGAGGCAAATCCCATCCTCTCCTTATCCTTCCTCCCCCAGGGAAGAAGCTGAGGATGGAGACCAGGGAGGAAAAATCTCCACGGCAGAACCTCATGGAAGAGGCTGTTTTGAGCAACTCTAGTGCACAGGAATCCAACAGGGAAGAAAAGCAACAGAGATCCCAGAGGAGGAGGGGCTGCAAACCCAGCCCAGGGTGCTCTGAGGAGGAAAGACCCACCCTGAGCCAGGAAGGTGGACAGAGCTTCAGCCGGAGCTCAGAGCTGGTGGTCCATGGGCAGCTTCATGATGGGGAGAAGCCCCACAAGTGCTTGGAGTGTGGGAAGAGCTTCAGGAAGAGCAGCACCCTGATCCGCCACCAGATGATCCACACTGGGGAATGGCCCTACGAGTGTGGGGAGTGTGGGAAGGGCTTCAGCTGCAGCTCTGCCCTCATCATCCACCAACGCATCCACACTGGGGAGAGGCCCTACAAGTGTCCCCAGTGTCAGAATAGGTTTCAGACACGCTCCAATTACCTCTGCCACCAGCGCATTCATACAGAGGAGAGGCCCTTCCGCTGCCCTGAGTGCGGGAAGGGCTTCAAGCACAACTCCCACCTCATCATCCACCGGTGCATCCACACCGGGGAGAGGCCCTACGAGTGCCCCACCTGTGGGAAGAGGTTCCAGACCAGCAAAATTCTCTGCCTGAATGAGCAGAGTCACACCCAGGAGAGGCCCTTCTGCTGCCCTGATTGCAGGAAGCGATTCAAGAAAAAATCCACCTTCATCATCCACCGGCGCATCCACACTGGGGAGAGGCCCTACAAGTGTCCCACTTCATGGGAAGAGCTTCTCCATGAGCTCGAATTTGACCAGAAACCAATGGAGTCGCCAGTAAGGGAAGTTCTGCGAGTGCCCCAGCTGCAGGAAGAGCTTCATGCACCACTCCAGCTTCTTTTTCCATTGGAGGTCCCACGTTGGGAAGAGCCCTGGGGATCCATTTTCCCTGTAATCCATGCTGGGAAGACAGCTGTCAATTTTCCTGCCCCTCCCAATGACCTGATGTGGCATTGAAAAATATAAGGGTCTGGCCATGGCCCTGTCATGACATTCACTCCCACCTCAGGTCATTGCCAGGGGCAGGAAAGGGACTCTCCCTCTCTCTCTCTCTTTCTCTCTCTCCCTGAGGAGAAGGGTGTCCTTTCCAGGCAGGGGGAAATACATGGCCAGGAAGACCCAGTGAGTTGTGTTTTAGTTTTCCCTTTAAAAATTTTATTTATCCCTTCTGTTATCAATATTGTTTCTGTTCCTGTTTGTGCCTTATCTTGTTGCTGTTCCCAATAAATTGTTCTTCTCCCAGCCCCGGATCTTTGCCTTTTGTGCTTTCCATGGGAGGCGGGAGGGCAGCGAGGGCAGCGCGGTTTTAGCGGGAGCAGGAAATTGGGGAATCCCATTCCTGAAGCCCGGCCCATGGAAACCGAGCATCCCAGCTGGTGCCAGCCCTGGTGGCCATGGCAGCAGCCTTGGGAGTGGGTCCCTGGCTGGGGCTGTGGGAACCTCTTCCCTCTGGTGCCCAGGGACAGGAGTGGAGGGAACAGCTGCAGCTGAGTCGGGGCAGGCTCAGGTTGGATGTCAGGAAAAGGTTTTTCCCCAGAGGCTGCTGGGGCCATGGCCAGGCTCCCCAGGGAAGGGTCCCAGCTCCAGGGCTCTCTGAGCTCCAGCAGCGTTTGGCCAGCGCTGCCAGGCCCAGGCTGGCATTGTTGGGGTGTCCTGTGCAGGGTCAGCAGTTGGACTGGAGGATCCTGATGGGATCCACCCAGGGACTCCACCCTTTTCTACAGGAGCCCTGCTGCAACAGACCCACACCTGACACTGCAGGAGGACTGCAGCCACAATTCCAATTGGATTGCTACCAACAGCCTGACCAACAGGGTGGCAGGTTGGGTTCTGGTTCTGTCATTGCTGTTTTAGTTTACTGCATTGTTTATTTTCTCCTTTTATTTTCTTCCCCAATAAAGAACTGTTATTTCCTGCTCCTATATTTTTTGCCTGAGAGCCCCTTAATTTAAAATTTATAGCAATTTGGAGGTGGGGGGGGGGGGGGCGTTATATTCTCCAATTCAGGGGAGGTTCCTGCCTTCCTTAGCAGGCACCTGTCTTTCCAAACCAAGACAGCAGGACAGAAGGCACTTTGATTCCTTTTGTCCCAAGTTTCTCCTGAGTTCATGACTTCAGATGAACTGGAATGGTCCCGACAGCACAAAAGCAGCCACAACGAGCAGGATCAAACCCCCAGGTCACCATTAAATGCACTCAATCCACACCTTCCAGAGCCCAGCAGCAATTCCTGCCTGTGCCCCCAGCTCTGGCTCAGCCTGAGGGGCATCGCTCTGGTGTGTGCGGGGCCGGCTCCTGCAGGACACAGCGCTGGGAGCCGCTCTGTGTCCCGCAGCTTCAGCATCTCAGGCACCGCTCCACAGCTGCGGGGCTGTGCCACCACTGTTCCATGGCTGGAGTTCCTGTGCCACCACTGTTCCATGGCCATAGTTCCTGTGCCACCACTGTTCCATGGCTGTAGTTCCTGTGCCACCACTGTTCCATGGCTGTAGCTCCTGTGCCACCACTGTTCCGCCTTTTCCATGCTCACTCCACTGCTGCTCCAAAGCTGTGCTGTGCTGTTTCAGCACGGTTCCTCTGCTCCTGCACCACTGCTCCACTGCTGCTCCAACACTGCTCATCTCCCCCTGTTCCACTGCTCCTTCTCTGCTCCTCCCCTGCTCCCCTGGTGTTCCACGGCTGCTGCTTCTGTTCTAGTGCTGCTGCCACAGCTGCAGTGTCACAGAGAGGGGAAGATTTGGGCAGCAACCACTGTGGTGTCACAGAGACCGGGACAATGGGGCTGCCACAGCTGTGGTGTCACAGAGAGGGGAACGCTGGGGCTGCCACAGCTGTGGTGTCACAGTGAGGGAAATGTTGGGGTGGCTGCTGCTGTAGTCATAGAAGGGAACACTGTGGCTGCCAGTGCTTTGTTGTCATAGAGAGGAGAACATTGGGGCTTCCACTGCCCCCAGTGATGTCATAGAGAGGACAACATTGGGGCTGCCATCCTTGTGAGCTCAAAGACAGGGTAACCTTGGGGCTGCTACCCCTGGTTTCTCATGGAGAGGCTAATCTTGGGGCTGCCACCGCTGTGGTGTCATAAAGAAGTCAATGTTGGGACTGCCAATGCAGTGGTGTCACAGACAGGGGAATGTGTGGGGAGTCACTGCTGGGGTATCACAGACAGGGGAGCATTTGGGGCTGCCACCCTTGTGGTGTCACAGAGAGGGGAATGTTGGGGCTGCCACTGTGGTGCTGTCATAGAGAGGAGAATGCTGGGGGTGCCACCTCTGTGGTGTCACAGAGAGGGGGACGAGGACTGGCACAGCTGTGTTGTCACAGAGACAGGAACAGTGGGGCTGCAACCACTGTGGTGTCATAGAGAGGGGAACATTGTGGCTTTCACCATTGTGGTGTCACAGAGAAGGGATTTAGGGCTGCCACAGCTGTGGTGTCACAGAGAGTGGAAGGTCAGGATTGCCTCCGATGTGGTGTCACAGAGAGGGGGACACTGGGGCAGCCATTGCTGTGATGTCACAGAGAGGGGAATTTTAGGGCTGCCACCTCTGTTCTGTCACAGGGAGGGGAACAATGGAATTGCCACCCTTGTTGTGTGACAGACAGGGGAACATTTGAATTGTCACTGCTGTGGTGTCACAGAGAGGGGGACATGCTCCTGCCACAGCTGTGGTGTCACAGAGTGGGGAACACTGTGGCTGCCACCCCTGTGGTGTCACAGACAGGGGAATGCTCGATCTTGAAGTGCTGTGGTATCATAGAGAGGGGAACGTTGGTGTTGCCACTGCTGTTGTGTCACAGACATGGGAACACTGCCAAACCTGCCCTGGTGCTGTGCCCACTGCAGTGCTGCTCCTCTGTGACACTGCAGGGCCTCCTGGGGACATTGTTCACACTCTGGAGACTCATGGGACTATAGGAGCCCTGTGACACTCCGGGGTCTTGTAGAATCCATGGAACCAAGAGGAGACTGTGAAACTCTGGGGCTTCATGGAACCATCCATTGTGATACCTCAGGGCCTCATGCTTCCCAGGAATCCTTGTGACTCTACAGGACTAAATGGAACCAAGGGGACATTGTGACACTGTGGAGTTCATGGAACTGAGGGGATGCCCTGAGACTTTGGTGCCTGAAGATGCTCAGGAGCCGTTGTGACCCTGTGGCTTGTGGAACCAAAGGGACACTGTGACACTGTGGGGTCTCATGGAATCCAGAGGCCCTTGTGACTCAGTGAGGACAGTTGGAACCAAGGATCCATTGAGATATGTCAGGGCCTTGTGTTGTCCAGGGATCCTTGTGACATTGTGGGGCCTCATGGAACCAAAGGGAGCCTGGGACACTGTGTGATCTCAGGGAACCAAGGGGACTCAGAGACACTGTGGGGCCTCCTGGTTCTCAGTCACTTCTGACACTTGTGTCCGTCTACAAAGAGGCAAAGCTGGGCAGCCTGAGCCTGTTGATCGAGAATATTTGCATCTCCATGGGAGGATGTTCCTGCCAGCTGTGGTGCTTTGTGTTCTCTCTGCTCTCTGGGGGAATTGCATCCTACAGGAGACCCCAACTACTCCTGTAGCTGACACCACAGGGCCTGCTGTGGGGTGGGAGCAGAGGCATCTTTCACTCCATCATGTTGCTCAGAGCCCATCCAAGCAGGAACGTTTCCAAGGATGGAGCATTCACTGGCTCTCCACCAAGGCTAACGGTGAAAGCAGGGTGCTGGGGGAGGCAGCAGGGAGAGCAGAGGCTGTGCTGGGTGAGCGAGGGAAGAGAATGAGTGCAGAAGGCACAGCCCACCAGGAGGCCACCAGGCAGATCCGTGGAGCCTCCCCAGGTGAGGGTGACCTGCCCGGGGAGTGCCCTGCTGCCCCTGGGACTGTGCTGCCACCCCCGGTGGAGGTGTTTGCCCAGCAGGATGTCCCCTGGTCACCCAGGGCTGTGCCGCTGCCCCAGGCGGGAGGGCGCTGCCAGCTGAGTGTGCCGTCCCTGGGGTCAGTGGTGGAGGCGCCCCGAGCAGCCTGGCTGTGTTAAATGAGCACCCTGCAGCCCCTCTGTGCCCTGCCCTGGCTGCCAAGACACCTGAAAGGACTGGCTGCTGTGCTGCTGTGCCCGCTGCTGCCCCTTGTTCTGCCCTGCTGGCAGAAACTGCCGCAACCGCCCAAGCCCAGCGCGGGTTGTCAATGGAGAGCGCTGCTGCTGATCCAGAGGGTGGAGAGACGTCATGCTGCAGAGCCACATTGAACAGGCACTCTGCCACTCTGCTGTGCCCTGCTGCCGCAGCTGGAACCCCAGAAGCAGCACTTGGTAGCAGCAGGGAGGCGCTTTGCCACTGCAGCCGCTGCAAGGCACCCAGCCGCCACCACTGTGAGATGCCTTGCTCCTGCAGGACAGTGCCTGGCCATGGAGCAGGGTTTGCTGCCCCTCCACCAGGCCCTGCCACGCCAGCTGAGATCTCAGAAGCGGTGCCCGGCCCCTGCAAGATTCCAGCTCCTCTGTGCCATGCTGCTGCCCCTGTAGCCATCTCTGCCTGCGCTGGAACCCCCTCTCTGTGCTTTGCTGTGACTGAAAGCGCCCCTACAGCTGTGCCCAGCCACGGCGAGACAGTGCCCGGCCCCGGCGGGAGAGCGCCCTGGCACTGTGAGGGGGTGCCTGGCTGCAGAGCCATTCCTGGCTGCTATGGAGCTGCCCGTGCCTGTTGCCAAGCTGTACCTGGCTGCTGTGAGACTCCCAGCTGCTGTGGAACACCTGGCTATGATCAAGCCGTATCTGTCGCTCCATGCCCTGCTGTCAACTGCTGGGAAAAGGCGTCGACTGAGCAGTTCATGCAGGGGAGGGTCCCCGGCGGGGGTCCCTGGGCCAGTGCCCCACCTTGTCCAGCACCCAGCAGCCAGCTTAGAACTGGTGCAAACCAGGGGAATCTGACTGTTTAATTAAAACAAAGCATCCCAAAGGCCTGAGGTGGGTGATGATGCGATGGGATTGCTGCCCAGTGCTCTGAATGTCAAAGTGAAGAAATTCAGTGAAGTGCAGGCAAAAGGCGGGAGCGACTGTGATTCTCTTAAGGCAGTTTTTGAGAGTATAGTTACAAACTGGGCATTGCTGCAGTGATTGCACCTCCTCATGGTCCTGCTGGAAACCCTGTGTAATGGAACCCAGTCGATCTCTGCCCCAGCACAGAGGTGGTGGGGATGGCCAGTTCAACGTCCTCCTGTTGAAATGTCATCCTCCTGAAACAAACAGTAAGAGCTGGGTGGCTCTTTGCCCAAGATCTGACTCCAGGATTTTAAAGTGGGCAAAAGATTGCTATGTCCTTGCTCTGTCCTTCTTATTCTACCTCTCCTAAACTTGTGGCAAATTTACTCTCCGGAGCCATAAAATGGGGAACCATTTTAAAACAAAACCTCTAAACATAACTAGGTGACCTGGTGTCCCAGGGTCTACAACTGGACACCTTCTCTCAATTTTGCAAGGTAAACCTGGTGTTTTGATTTTCTAAACACCAGCTAGACCTGTTGTCTAAAAACTGGGTAGACCTAGTGTTGAAAAATTTACCATCTCACCACCCCAGTATGTGAACTGGCTTCTCTGGTGAACTCTGAGTTTTCTAGATTGGACTTGTTTATGAATAACTTTGAATGTGTTCATTTTCCCACAAGCTGGGAGGGTTTGAGCAGGCTGCCTGAGGTCTATGAACAGTTTGCACCACGGCCAAGTGTGGGACTGAAGATCTGCCTTCCGAGGAACTGTGAATCGTTTGTGCTCGACAACAGGTAGAAAAACAGCAATTGTGAGACTGAGGGCACACCAGAAACATCACCTGCTGAGCCGGAGAACGACACCAAGCCGGCGACATCCCCAGCTCAGACAGAGAACCACGGGGAACAGACACTGGAAGACATCCTTACTGTGACTGTTCCTGATAACAAATCCACCTTGTCCTTGCTGTGGTACCCGGGTGAACTGTGTGTTGGGCTTGATTGAAGACCTGAGGGTAGCCCACGGGATAAGGAGGGTTTGTTTTCTGTGTGCTCAATGTGGAAAAGAGAAGAGTAATTCTCATGGTATTGTTTGTCACTTTGGTAAATGCAGGGGAGCAGCAGAAATGGCTCCAGGCAGGGAGTGGATATATGAGGAATGCAGCAGAGACTTCAAGATGAAAATTGCTCTGGGACAACACAAAAGATTGGCACATTCATTGGTTAGAAATCAGGAAAGGGTTGCTGTTTTCCACCCAAAAGAGACTTCCAACCCAGGAGCCCACCAAAAATGCTGGACTAAAGAGGAAGAACTACTGGTAAGATTGGAGGCTCAGTTTGAGGGCAACAAAAGCATCAATAAACTCATTGCAGGACACACATCACATGCAAAACAGCTGAACAAATCAGGGACTAAAGGAGATTGCTGCCCAGGAAACCAGCTGAGGATGTAGATAAGGAACCTGGCATGAGTCATGAAACCAGGAGAGCAGCTGGGGGCCTGCGAATGGACTTGGACAAAGATCTTGGGAGGAGTCAGATGCCTGGGAGAGCAGCTGCTGGAAGGAAAACAGATCCCAAGATGAGTCACCACCCTGATAAAGATAACAACAGCTGGGAAACAGCAAGTGACAGAGGGAGGGGGAGCTGCAGGCCCATTATCTCAGAACCCTCAGTGAATGGCTATCAGCTGGGACAATTCACACCTTCCTGTGGATATCCAAGCACTTAATAGATGATAAGGAGATGTAATCAACAATCAATCAGCACAGGAATGCTTTTGATGCCTTGAATTAATCAGCCAGATAAGAACAGCAACCCAAGATAAGAGAAAAATGGGGAGCCAGGAAAAAGGACCAATAAGACCTTTTCAAAAGTGGATGAAAAGAAGAACAGTTAAGAAAGGTCATTTTCTTTGCTTCTAAGACCTGTTCCATCTAGATAGGGAAAAACTTGCTAAAATTATCCTGAATGACAAAGAGTGTTTGTCCTGTGAAATCCCACCCATCGAACTTTATTCAGTTTTTAAAGCCTGATGGGAAACACCTGGAACATTTGATAGCCTTGGGAACTTCCAAATTGTGGGAGATTAGGGACTGGCCCCAAGATATCGCATTGTTATGGGCAGACAGAAGCCCTCCCCTTTACCGTTACTTAGCCCCACGTGTTGTTGACCATTAACCGCTGTTATAAATGACCCTGCCTAACCGTTAATAAACGCCAGTTACCGTCCACCACATTGGTGTATGCATGTGCTTGTTCCGTGTGGCAAAGGCGCTGCCACCGAGCCGTCCTCGACCTGGGATGCCACGCCCCAAGCGGCGGCAACACCAAATTAATGGGAAAGCCAACATTAGTGCTTTCAGAGACTTAATTATGGCAAAAGAAATTGAGAAAAATGTGCAGGAGATGAGCAAAAACTCGGCTCCCAGTCCAGGATTCCTCTAAGAGACATCAAGAAGATGGATCCAGAGTACTCCTGGAGCATGGAGATCTTCAGCTTATGGTTAACATCAGGAAAAATCCCAGACATGGGGAGGGGTTGCAGGACTGTTTTGATTCCTAAGTCAACCAAAGCAGGGCACCTAAAGGACATTAACAACTGGAGACCCATCCTGATCGGTTCCATCTTGCTAAGACTGTCCTCCAGGATTTTAACAGCCAAACTCACCAAGGCTTGCCCCCTCAACCCAAGGCAAAGAGGCTTTATAAGGGCAGTGGAATGCTCCGAAAACCTGAAACTCCTGCAAACTAGAATTCAGTCCGCAAAAGGAGAACACAAACCCCTGGCTGTTGTATTTGTGGACATGGCCAAGGCTTTTGACACCGCAAGCCAGCAGCACGTTCTACATGCCCTACAGGAAAGGGAGGTAGATCCCCACTTCATCAATCTGGTGAGCAATACTGTGAAAAATGTTTTTGTGATTTGTGTCAATCAGCAATGGAATCAGCAAATGCTTTTATCTGCTGTGTGGAAAATGGATGCATTCTTTGGGATAGATCCAAAGAAGGCTTATGAAACTTTCTATAGCCAAATAAAGCTTTGAACTAGGGGAAGTATGGTAAAGTAAAGAGATGAGGTAGCAAGATGACTGATGCTTAGAATAAAATAGAGGATGTTGTGGTTAAGCTAAGGGGACTGCACTGCGACTAAATGCTTATGTGTAATAAAAAGCTTAACAAAATCATGTAGCAGACAGCGGTGAAGGGGCCTCGCTCCAGACAAGCACAAGAAGGACAGGAAGCCAACAACCACCTGGAAAAATGATGAAATTGCTTATTCCAGCTGATTGATATTTACTCATTTCTACTAAACAAGCACACTGGAAACTGCTTTTTTATGCTTAAAAACAGTATATATATATACTTTACTGAATTTGTAAGTGGTGTGTGCCGTGAGTGGAGCGGTGACTCCCCAGCCAACCAGCGCTGCTTGCTGGCCTTCTTTAAAATAAAAGATATAGAAATAAAATTCACATTGACTATTGAAATTTTATGTATTAGTATGATCCTTGTCACATGGCAGCACTCCCAGTATGGTCCCAGAATAATCCCAGTTACTTTCAAGCACTCCCAGGATGGTCCCGGTTGCCTCCAGCTAGATCAACCCAGTCAGTCCCAGTATGATGCCATTTGCTCCCAGTGTGCTCCCAGTTGCTCCCAGTCACCCCCAGTCCAGGGACGATGTGCATGGTGTGTTCCCAGTCACTCTCAGACAATGCCAGGGTTAATCCAGTCAGTCCCAGTATGATCCAGTGATGACCCCGGTGTGGTCCCAGTTGCTGCCTGTAGGAACCACTTGTGCCCCACATGGTTCCAGTTGCTCCCTTTCACCCTGACTTTTGTTCCAGTGTTTCCCAGTCTTTCCCAGTGTATCCCAGTTCCTTCCAGCATATTCCCAGCCACTCCCAGCATGATCCCAGTAGAAGCCCAGTTGTTTCCAATGACCCCCAGCATGCACCCAGTCACTCCCAGTTCCCCCACATGCTCCTGGCATGATCCCAGTTGCTTACAGCTGCTCCTGCTCACCCAGAGCATGATCCCACTTGCTCCCAGTATATCCCATTTGCCTCCAACAGGGTCACAATTGCACCCGGCAGGCTCCTACTCAGTTCCAGTATGATCCTGGTATGATGTGAGTACAAATGCAGTGCAATCCCAGTCACTGCCCATTTGATCCCAGTATGATCCCAGTACAGCTCAGTCCCTCCCACTGAAGCCACTCCTGGGATCTCCCAGCCCTCTCTGCATTCACCCCTTCCGGATCTCCTGGGAGGAACCGCAAGGGCTGGAAGTCTGCAGCCAGGGTCCCCAACAAGGCCCAGTTTGGATGAAGAAGGAGAGCAAGAAGGGAGGGAAGTAAGAGAAGGAGGTTGGCTTAGGAAGAAAAAGGAGGAGGAGAGAGGGAAGATGAGGAGTGGGAGGAAGAGGAGGGACAAAGGAGGATCAGGGAAAGGAGAAGGAACCATGATGTTGAGCACTCCCTGAATTCACAGGCTGTGGGATCATCACCCATCTGTTAGAACTGGAGCATTTATCTTCTGTTAATTGGGCAGTTTTCTTTATCTCTTCCACAACCAATCCATCCTCTGGGAAATATCTTCTCTTAATGGGCCATTGAGTGTCACTGCATGACTGATAAAAACCACATCATCCCATTGTGAGATGCTCCGCCCAGGGGGAGGAGCCAAGCATTCGTACCTGGATATAACCGCATCCTTGGGACACCACATCAGCCTCTTCCCACTGGATTCTCAGAGAAGCAGCTTTCTTCTCCACAGGATTCCCAGAGGAAGACCAGGCCCAACACCACCACCACTGGACCTTCAGAGGAAAACTCCACCCTTCTACAGGATCCTAACAGAACCACATCTGTCACTGCAGGAGCTCTGCAGCCACCATTTCAAAGGACTGCTACCAGCAGCCTGACCCGCAGGGTGTCACGTCGTATTCTGATCTGGTGAGTGGGGTATTTTTGTAAAACGACATTTGTATTTTTAAGATTTTCCTAGTTCAATAACTGTTATTCCTATTCCCATACTTTTGAGATACCCTTAATTTCAAAATTCTAGTAATTTGGAGGGAGGGGGTTTACATTTTCCATTTCAAGGGAGGCTCTTGCCTTCCTTAGCAGACACCTGTCTGTTCAAACTGACACAATGTCCCAGGACACCCAGGCAGGTGAGGAGGAAGTCAGTGCTCCTTTCCCCCTCACTCCTGCTCCATCTCCCAGCCCAGCATGGCCCCCAGCTGCAGGACAGCCCCTCTGCCAATGCCGTCCTGCTGGGGAATCACTGGGGGGATCTCCTTCCCCTTCCCTGGGGCACAGAGGCAAATCCCATCCTGACCTTGTCCTTCGTCCTCCAAACAAGAAGCTGAGGATGGTGACCAGGGAGGACAAATCCCTGCAGCAGAACCTCATGGAAGAGGCCATTTTGAGCAGCTCTACTGTGCAGGAATCCAATGGGGAGGAAAAGTCCCAGAGGTCCCTCAGGAGGAGGGACACCAAACTCAGCCCAGGGTGCTCTGAGGAGGAAAGACCCACCCTGAGCCAGGAAGGTGGACAGAGCTTCAGCCAGGGCTCAGAGCTGGTGGTGCATGAACAGCTTCACGATGGGGAGAAGCCCTACAAGTGCTTGGCGTGTGGGAAGAGCTTTAGCCGGAGCAACACCCTGATCCGCCACCAGATGATCCACACTGGGGAATGGGCCTACGAGTGTGGGGAGTGTGGGAAGGGCTTCAGCTGCAGCTCTGACCTGAGTGTCCACCAGATGATCCACACTGGGGAGAGGCCCTATGAGTGTCCTGAGTGTCAGAAGAGGTTTCAGACCAGCTCCAATCTTCTGCTGCACCAGCGGATTCACACCGAGGAGAGGCCCTTCCGCTGCCCTGAGTGCGGGAAGGGCTTCAAGCACAACTTCCACCTCATCAGCCATCAGTGCATCCACACTGGGGAGAGGCCCTATGAGTGTCCTGAGTGTGGGAAGAGGTTTTGGACCAGCTCCCAGCTCCTTGTGCATGAGCGGATTCACACCCAGGAGAGGCCATTACGCTGCCCTGACTGCGGGAAGGGCTTCAAGCAAAACTCCCACCTCATCACCCACCGGTACATCCACACCGGGGAGAAACCCTACGAGTGTGGGGAATGTGGGATGAGCTTCAGCCGTAACTCTCACTTGAGCAGACACCAACGGAAGCACCAGTGAGGGAAGCCCTGCAAATGCCCCAACTGCAGGAAGAGCTTTGTGCACTGCTCCAGCATCATCCCCCATTGGAGGTCCCACGTTGGAAAGAGCCCTGGTTATCTACGTTCCCTGTGATCCATGCTGGGAAGACACCTGTCCCTTTTCCTGCCCCTGCCAATGACATGATGTGGGTCCAAGGTTATGAGGGTCTGGCCATGGCTGTGTCATTACATTCACTCCTACTTCAGGTCATTGCCAGGGGCAGGAAAGAGACTCTCTCTGTCTGCCGTGAGGAGAAGGGCGTCCTTTCCAGGCAGGGGGAAATACATGGCTGGGAAGAGACAGTCGATGGTGTTGTAGTTTTCCCTGTAAATAGTTTTTCTTATCCCTTCTGTTATCCATGTTGTTGTTGTTCCTGTTTGTTCCATATCTGGTTGCTGTTCCCAATACATTGTTCTTATCCCAGCCCGGGATCTTTGCCTTTTGTGCTTTCCATGGGAGGTGGGAGGGCAGCGAGCAGCAGCACGGTTTTAGCGGGAGCAGGAAATTGGGGAATCCCATTCCTAAACCCCAGCCCATGGAGACCGAGCATCCCAGCTGGTGCCAGCCCTGGTGGCCATGGCAGCAGCCTTGGGAGCGGGTCCCTGGCTGGGGCTGTGGGAACCTCTTCCCTCTGGTGTTCAGGGACAGGAGTGGAGGGAAGGGCTGCAGCTGAGTCGGGGCAGGCTCAGGTTGGATGTCAGGAAAAGGTTTTTGCCCAGAGGCTGCTGGGGCCCTGGCCAGGCTCCCCAGGGAAGGGTCCCGGCTCCAGGGCTCTCTGAGCTCCAGCAGCGTTTGGCCAGCGCTGCCAGGCCCAGGCTGGCATTGTTGGGGTGTCCTGTACAGGGCCAGCAGGTGGACTGGTGGATCCTGATGGGTCCCTCCCAGCTCAGCCAATTCTGTGGCTCTGGGATCCCATGAGCCTGGGGATGGGACTGGAAATGGTTGCCATGGCAACAGAACTCTGGCTGCAGGCCTGAGCTGGTGTCCATGGCAACCACCCCTGGCATGGGGTCTCCATGGAGCTGCCAAGGGACTGACCATAGACACAGGGGGCTGGTGATGGTTACCATGGAAACTGACCATAGCAATGGATTCTAGTGATGGCTGCCTGCTAAGGATCCGAGTTGCCACAGGCACTCAGAGGGGTTCCATGTGGACATTCCAAGAGTTTCCAGCCTCTTTAAGAGCTGGAATGTCACACACAGAGACAGGGGCTCCATGGAGACCTCCCAGTGATTTCTGGGGATGGAAAAGAGCCCTGTGGTCAGAGGCAGTCACATCCATTCCGTGGTGACATCCCAGGGCACCTTGGGCTGCAAAGGCACCGATCTGTCACAGGCACTCACGGGGGCTCCACGGTGACATCCCAGGAGTCCCCAGGCTGCCAAAGTGCCGGGATGTCCCAGACACTCACAGGGGTTCCTGTCATGGCCACAGTGGGAGCTTCAGGCAAAAGCTTTGTTTCTTTCTTGGAGAAACTCCTGCTGAGTCATGAGGTAGAGAAATGACACCCAGGAGCCACCACAGAACCACAAAACCCCTGCAGGACTCCATAACTTCTAAAATTCCTTCTCAGAAAGGAGACTGGGAATGGCTGGATCCAATGCTAGCCCCAGACTTTGTCCAAGGTACAAGACATTGGACAGGGGGAATTGAACTTTAATGCAATTTGTCCAGCAGGATTAATGACAGAATACCAGATAGATTTCTAGAAATACAGCTCTGTTTATTCTGATCATGATTGGACAGAAAGATCTTGATCAGAGTTCTTTCCTCCACAGCAAAGGACCTCTAACCATTAGAATCTTCTGCTCTAGGAAGCAATTTTGAAGTCAGCAGGGCCTTGCTGGAGTTGTTGGAGCCCATTGCAGGCAGAGTCTCCTGCTCCAGCAGGAACTGCCTTTCCTGTGCCATCAGCAGGGCAGGTCCTGCTGCAGGAAAAGCCCCAGGCCAGCCCCAGCACAGGGAAGGCCTCGGGCACAAGGGCAGAGTGCCGTGCTGGGAGCTGTGCCAGGGAGAGCCTGAGGCACCAAAGGCACCTTGGCAGCAGCAGCTGCTTGCAGGCCATGGCCAGAAGCTTCCCTTGGCGGCCCGGCCTGGTGGCCACCACTGCACAGCTGCTGCCTCAGGGCTCCTTTCTGGCTGGCCTCTGAAAAGCCACTTGTGCTCCAGGAGCCTGACTGGGAAGCCATTGGCCCCAGCACCTTGGGGACAAGATATCAATGACAAAACTCTTCATGCCAGCAGAGACAAGGCAGGGGCAGAGCAAAGGGCACAGCCAGGCCCAGGGACAGGGCTTCCATGGTGATGGCTGTCAGGTCACTGCCCCTGCAGCAGCCTGGTTGCCCTCAGCAGACATTCTGGCCAGAAGCCTTGTGAGGGCACCCAGCACATCAGAGAACCCACACTACAGGAATTCCATCCTTGGGAAGGGCAGGGGGTTTCACTGGGTCAGGTTGCACAAAGCTCCTGCTCCTGGACAATTCCTAGGATGGCACATCCACTTCTCTGGCAAAACAGTTGCAGTTTTGTTGCACTCTCATCATTGTAAAATATTTCCTCCTTCTAACAAATGTAACTCCAGCCTCATTCACTTTAGAGTTATTGACCCTTGTTCTGCCACTGCAAAATTGCAAGAAAATACCTTTGGCAGTTATTTTTCCATTTTCACAGACATTGGAGAGGACCCAAACATCTTCCAAGATGGGGTTTTGAGGCCTTATCACGTAACCCACAGGTAGAGGCTGCAGGTTCTGGGCTCAGTAGGGTGGAGACTGAGGACAGAACAGGAGTAGCCTGGCAGGGACTGAAGGGTGGTTTCAGAGAGGCTGGAGCTTTTCTTCCTAGAGCATATAAGCATGAGAAGGAAATAATGGCAGCAAGGGCGCCTGGGGAGGCCCAGACCGGGCAGCAGCAGAAAGGAATTTCCTTGGCAGGTCAGGGCTGTGATGCAGCACGTCCCCCAGCAGGAGCCTGGAGCAGCCTAAGGCTTTGTGTGGGCAGGCAGAGGCAGGCAGGAGGCAGAGCTGTCAGCAAAGGAAGGGGCCAGCCAGGTGGGGCAGCCGGGGGATGCCGACAGCCTGCAGGGACAGAGGCGCAGGGCAGGGACACCGTAGGACAGCCTGGGCTGCACAGGGCACAGGCATGGGCAGCAGCTGCAAGACAGCCCTGCCAGAGCCAACTCCTGCAGCACTTTGGCCATGGCTGCTGGCCGTGGCCCTGAGGCCAGCAGGGGACAAGTGACCCTTGCAGGCCTGGCGCCTCATGGCCTCCTTGTCCCTGCTCAGCAGCCTGGCAGGGGCCGCCCCATGCTCCTGTCCTTGGCATTGCCCATCCCCACATCCCAGTGCCCCAGCAAGAGCCCTGATCAATGAGGGAGGGACAGGATCTGCCTGGCCGGGGGCTGGGGCTCAGGCCTTGGCCCTTTGCATTCCTGAAACACATCCAGCTTTGCTCAGCACCAGAGACACATTTCCCTTGCTTGTCCCCACCTGTCATCAGTGCTTCCAGTGTTCTGCTCTAACTGGAACTTGGGGACATTTTCACATGAATTGTGTCCCTCAGTGGTACCCATTAAAAGTTAATGAAACTTTGGACTTTGAATGTGAGTTTGAGTTCTCCAGAAGTTTATTGAGTGTAATCTGAGGGACTGAGTCTGATGCAAAGAGCACCAAAGCCTCAAGAGGGTCATTGAAGTCCTTGTGCTGAGTCTGTGCTGCTGAGCTGGGCCGGGCTGCTGGCCCAGAGTGTCCTAGGTTAGAATAGAAAAATGTCTTCTATTCCCATCCTCAAGAGCTGCTGAAACCAGGAGGGACATTGTTTTTTCCGTATCTCCTGTTAATGGGCCCATCAATGTCTTGCCTCATGACTCAGAGATAACTCCCTCTAGGAGCCATTTCTGTTTATCGGGTAATCAAGGACCCACCCCATGAGTCAGAACGATCTCAGCCCATTTTGTGATTTCCTGCCCAGCGGGGAGGAGCTCAGCATCCCCACCTGGATACAATCTGGTCTTTGGGACAGAGCAGTCAGTCTTTCCACTGGATTGCCAGAGGAATAGCTGCCCTTACCCACAGGTTTCCAGAGGACAAGAGCTACCAGATTGTTTCTACAGGATCACCACCTCAACAAGACCATTTCATCTGGACTGCTACCACCCCCCTAACTAGCAGAGTGTCCGGTTGTATTCTGACTCCGTCACTGATTTTTCTTTTGTATTATTGCATGTGTATGGTTTTATCCCTTTTCCTGATAAATTGTATTTCTGACTTGGAATCTTTTACTGGTTTTGCTTTGAAACCAGAACACAGAGACAGCTCCTGGCAAGGGCAGCAGAGCTGCAGAGAGACAGCTCTGGCCAGGAGCAGCTCCTGTGCACAGCCCAGCAGGACTGGGGCACTGCCAGGGCCCCTCAGAGACACCAGCAGGGCACAGACTGAGCTCCCAGGGGCTCAGCACTGGCAGGGGCTGTGGCATGGCCCAGAGGGGGTTGTGTCACAGCAGCTCCTCTGTGGCTGTGTCATAGAGGCACAGAGCAGCTGGGATGTCAGCAAGGGGCTGTGTGACAGCACAGAGTGGGCTGTGTGAGGTCACAGCTTTGGCTATGATGTCACAGAGCTTGTGGTTTGAGGTCATAAAGCAGCTACAGCATCATAGAGGGGACTGTGTGACATCACAGAGCAGGCTGTGACATCATGGCATGGCTGTACGACATCATGGAGCCAGCTGTGAGGTCAAAGTGTGTGCTGTGACATTACAGAGTGGGTGTAAGACATCACAGAAAGGGTTGTGTGACATCACTGAGGGGGTTGTGACATCGCAGAGGTGGCTGTGGCATGATAGGGTAGGGTGTGAGGCCATAGAGCAGACCCTATGATCATGGAGGGTGGCTCTATGACATCAGAGAGTGGGTTGAGACATCACTGGGTGTCTGAGTAACATCACAAAAGAGGCTGTGACATCACAGAACAGGCTGTGACATCATGAAGTGACTTTGTGACATCACAGTGTCTTCTGTGATGTCACTGCACAGCTGTATGACACCACACAGTGATATGCCAGCCTTGGGACTGTGACATCACAGGGGGCTGTGTTACATCACAGAGGGCTGTGTGACATCACAGGGGCTGTGTGACATCACAGGGGCTGTGTGAGGTCACTGGGGAGGTCACTCTGCCCCGGCCCCCCTCACAGTTCCCCCCAGAGCAGTCCAACCCTGCTCGTGCACAGCGGGGTCCCCTGTCCCCCCGGGTCCCCCCGCCCCCGGCCCCGCAGCCTCCCCCAGAGGATGTTCCACGAGATTGACCCCAGAGCCTGACACGGGGACGGGGGGCCAGGGCCCTGGGGGTGGCACAGGGGGACAGGGACCCCCCGGCAGCGTCCCCATGTCCCCCAGGGCCAGAGCCTGGGCCAGGGCTCCTTCACCCTGTTACCAATGAGGCCTTGAGAGCGCTGAAAAAATCCCCAGCAAGGGATCAGCAAAAACCAGATTTAATATTAAGGGACAGCAGCACAAAGTTCCTTGGCAAGAGTCACTCTGCTCCTGACTGGACACATCAGGCACACCAAGGAACCAAAGCAACAACTAAACCAAACCAAATCCAGGCAATCAAACCAGAAATGAGCCAAGAACTGTCCCTGTGTGTGTGTGACACAAAAGGACAGTGAGGGCAAGGATAAAAGGAATATGGCCTAAACAATTAACAGAGCTCAAACTTAACAGGACTTAACTTATACCTTAACCTTAACTGATACCTTCAATTTCATAATTTCGCAAAAGAACAGCATTTAACACTACTTAACCAAACTTAAAACATATGACTTAGCAATTTAACAGAGTAATACCATTTAATATTCAACTTAGCTAATAAATTAATTAAACAGAACAACTTCGCAAACGAACAACTCTTAGCAGCATTTAACTTGGCTTAGACCTTGTGACTTAGCATTAGTTACTGACATCTGGATATCTGACGGACTCAGCTATCCAAGGCACTCAAACCCCTCAGAGAGCAGCATTTCTGCCACATTTCCCCAGCACGGGCTCTCCTGTGTGCACACAGACACCAAGAGTCAGTGCAAGGCACCTGGGAGAAATTCCCCTGAGGGCAGGAAATGCTCCCTGAGGATGCTTTGGCATCTCCCCAGCAGGCAAAGGGCTGAGCCTGGAGGAATGGGGGGATCGGCCCAGGCTCCGTCGTTGTTGGGGATCCCCGAGTGCAGCAAAGGGGAGAGTTCCCGGCTGAGAGAGGCCCCACTCAGAGGGAGTCACTGGCCCAGGAGAGCTCCAAGGGCTCCTTTTGGAGTGCTGTTTGCAGGGCCCCAAGAGAGGGGCTTCAGTGCCAGCAATGGTTCATCCTGGCCACACTTGGCACCAACAGCTTTCTTTGGCAGGGTGAGAACAGGGATATTGTGCCACTGAGGGAACAGAAACAGCTCCCAGGGCTGCTCCTACAGAAAGCAGGAGCTGGTTGGGCAGCAGCAGTGCCTGGAGCAGACAGTGTTTGTGATGAGCTGCAGGGGAGCTGAGCCCGGGGGTTGTTGGCCAAGGCCGAGGCCCAAGGAGCATTTCTCAGCTGGCAGGGCGGCCTGAGAAGGGGAGGGGGGAATGCAGCAGCACAGGGCCCATAGAATGTAGGGGCCATTGTGACACTGTGGGGCCTTGTGACACCAAGGGACCATTGTGACACTGTGGGGCCCCATGGAATAAGCAAAGCATTGTGACACTGTGGGCCACCATGGAACCAAGGAGACCATTGTGACACTGTGGGGCCTGATGAAACCAAGAGGCCTTTGTGACATTGAAGGGCTGCATGGAACCAAGGGGCCATTGTGACATTGCAGGCACTTCTGTCATCAGTGGTCCATTGTGACACTAAGAAACCAAGGGGGACCATTGTGACACTGCAGGGCTTCATGGAACCAAAGCTCCAGGGTGACACAGACAGGCCACCTGTCATCAATGGTCCATTGTGACACTGTGGAGCCAAAGGAGACCGTTGTGACACCACAGACCCCCATGGGCCCAAGGTCCATTGTGACATTGCAGGGCTCACAGAACAGAGGAGTGATGTGACATTGTGGGGCCTGTGGAACCACAGCGACCATTGTGACACTGCAAGGCCTCATGGAATTGTTGGGACCATTGTGACACTGTGGGACCCCATGGAACCAAGGCACTCTTGTGACACCTCAGGACCCCATAAAACCAAGAGAACACGGAACAGGTCTGCCTGGTTTGGCCTCCCGTGGGCCATCTGACTGGTCCAGCTGACCTTGGCATGTTGAGGGTCTCTTCTCATCTGCTGCTGAAACACTGGGGATCTGTGCTTTCCTTCCTATGGAAGAGAACTGTCCTTCTCCTCCAGGCACCCATGACCAGAAGTGGGATTTCACCATCAAATTTCCTTATATCTGGGATTGTTCCCATAGCAATATTGCCAGGACAAGTCTGTCTGGCAGTGGTTTCACAAGGGTCACCTCTCATCTGCCCCCAAAACCCTGGGGAAGACTCCATGCTTTCCTTCCTATGGAAGAGAACTGTCCTTCTTGGCCAGGTGCCCATGGCCAAATTTGGGTTCCACCTCCAACACTGCCTATTGAGACAGACTGGAGGAGATTGCTGGCTTGAATCATTTTGTGTCTGTGGGAGGAAGAGGCAGGTCCAGCCTTGCCCTGCCCTGTGACCCCAGCACTGCCCTGCCCTGGAACCCCAATCCCCCAGATCCTCCATCCCAGCCCAGCAATGGCTGCCAGTCCCTGGCACAGCACAGGCAATGCTCCACAGCCACCTCTGCAGCCCCCAGCCCAGCTCCTGAGGGACCAAATGACCCCAAGTCCCAGCTGGGGGAAGGGCACAGGAAGACCGAGGGTGACCACAAGGGTGACCACAAGGCAAGCTCACATCTTGACCCTCCCTCCTCTTGGCATTTCCATCTGAACAACACTGGAACCCAGGTGTGAGTGCTTCTCTGTATCTTATTTGTCTTTTTCTCTGTCTACTTCTTCTATTTCTGTCTCCTTGCAAATTTTGATTAACTTCAAATTGAATGGGCTTACAGTTTGTGAAGTTGAATGGGCCAAGTTAATGCTTTGAGAAGTGTTTGGTTTTGATTCACTGTCATATTAAACCTTTTGCCAAAGGTTCTCTGATTTTCTAAAGTTGCCAGTAAAGGCTGTTTGGTTGTTTTCAGCTCCTGAGAATGTCTTGCTGGTATTTCTCCAGTAGATCCAACTCAGAGGACACAAACAATTGCAATTCCTTTAAAATGACTCCTTGAGAGAATTGTTTGAGGAATGGGAGTCAGAGCTTGCCTGTCCTGCTTGGCCCAGCCCAGGCAGGGCTTCCCCAGCCACATTCCACACTCCATTGCCCAGCTGGAGCCGCTGGTGCCTCTGAGTTCTGCTTGCCCAGCCCCAGGGACGCTCTCCTTGTCTGCCCATTCCCCCACAGTCTCTGGGCAGGGATGGCTTCAGTGGGGGCTGCTGACATCCTCAGCAACTTGCAGAGGCTGCTGCTGAATTTCCCTGCTCCAGAGGCTTGAAGTGTATTCAATCTGAATAGATCATATTTAAAAAGACAGTGAGAAAACATTTTTTAGGCGCTGCTTAGGTTTTTCTTCCTGTTAATACATGGATATGTGCAATCTCCAATTGACACTGAATCCAGGTTCCTCCTCGTGCCGTTTGAATGGATATGAAAATCAAGACCCTTCATGGCTGACAATCAATCAGACTCTGTCCCTACCCTCTCCCCACCATTTCCCCAATCCAAGCCCTGGCACTCAGAGCAGCCTTTGTGCAAATCTGAGCTGCCTCCAGCCCAGGCTGCACCTGCAGGTTCCAGCTCCTTGGCTCCAACTCCCACCTGCTTTCCTTGGAGAAGGAGCTGCCCGAGACACAGAGGGATGTTCATTTCTTGTCAGCCAACAGAGCCAAGGGAAGGCACAGCTCCATCAAATGCAAAAGTCATTCTTCCCCGTGGCTCTGCCGTGCCCCTGATCCCCACAGCCTGTCCTGTTTCCTTCATCCCTCCAGTGCCAGGGACTGTCTGGGACACGGGAGCTCTGCTCTGGCTATGGAGGGAGGTGCAAGTGCAGCCCCTGGAGTGGCAACCACAACTCATCAGGTTTGTGTCCTTTGGGGATCAGGAACTGCTGAGACTCAGAGGCACAGAAAGGTTTCTCTTCATGGCCAACATAAAAATTTGAAAATGTGAAAATTTAATAGACATCAAAACCCTTCCCTCTGCTCCTTTTGACATCCCAACAACATCTGACATGTCCACCATCCACAAGGGATTGCCAGAGAAAGGATTTAGACAAAGACATGAGAAGAGGCAATATGAAAGATAAAAATACATCTAAGATGCTGAATAAAGAGTTCTTTAAACTTCTGAAAGACTGGGCAACTCCCTGAAGCTCAAAGCATGAAGCCATTCAAGGCAGATGCATTGGAATGACCAGAGAACAGCTGCAGGAGGAAATGTGGAGGCAACAGGAAAGACATAGATGCAGCTGCTCTAAATGAAGAGATGTCCTTGGACATGGCCATTTAACCAGGAGAGCTCAAAACACCTGAAGGAAGAAGGGAATGAAATATTAGACTGAATGTTGGAGGCACAGCTAGAGGGGAAGATCAATATTTCTTCTCCTGCCATCAGTAGAAGAATCCAGTTGATCCAGGAAATTCCTGTTCCTGGTGGGAAAACTTGGCCATTTCTTCAAAGTCCTCAATGACCCAGATAATAAAGATTTGCTTCTATATAATGAAGCTAACAGCTATTAAAACCTGTGCCCCTTTCCAGGCCGACATCAGTTGTGTGCCCATGAACAGGCAGTTCTCCTGGGAGGGCCCCAGTAGCCAGAGGTGCTGAGCTGGGATTGGCATCTCCCAGAGAGGAGCTGAGGGAGAGCAGAGCACCTTGCAAGCTGATGAGTCGGCTGGAATTCCATCCCCTCCCCATTGCACAGTAGCCCTGCATTTCCCTCCTTCAGCCTTGGTCTCCAGCACAGCCATGGAACCTCTTTGGGCTCTTGACTGTTCCTGCAGCCCCCAAGGGCAGCTGAGCTCTGCCTTTGGCACACTCAGCTCTCAAGGGGCTCTCCTCCACAACAGGTAATGTTGGAGGTGGAAGCCAAATTTGGCCATGGGCACCTGGCCAAGAAGGGCAGTTTCTTTCCATAGGAAGGAAAGCACAGAACCTTCCCCAGGGTTTTGGGGCCAGATGAGAGGTGACCCTTGTGAAACCACTGCCAGACAGACTTGTCCTGGCAATATTGCTATGGGAACAATCCCAGATATAAGGAAATTTACTGGTGAAATCCCAATTCTGGTCATGGGTGCCTGGAGAAGGACAGTTCTCTTCCATAGGAAGGAAAGCACGGATCCCCAGTGTTTCAGCAGCAGATGAGAAGAGACCCTCAACATGCCAAGGTCAGCTGGACCAGTCAGATGGCCCACGGGAGGCCAAACCAGGCAGACCTGTTCTGTGTTCCAATTGTTTTATGGGGTCCTGAGGTGTCACAAGGGTGCCTTGGTTCCATGGGGTCCCACAGTGTCACAATGGTCCCAACAATTCAATGAGGCCTTGCAGTGTCACAATGGTCCCAACAATTCCATGAGGCCTTGCAGTGTCACAATGGTCTCTGTGATTCCACAGGCCCCACAATGTCACATCACTTCTCTGTTCCGTGAGCCCTGCAATGTCACAATGGACCTTGGGCCCATGGGGGTTTGTGGTGTCACAATGGTCTCCTTTGGCTCCACAGTGTCACAATGGACCATTGATGACAGGCGACCTCTCTGTGGCACCCTGGAGCTTTGGTTCCATGAAGCCCTGCAATGTCACAATGGCCCCTTGGTTCCATGCAGCCCTGCAATGTCACAAAAGCCTCTTGGTTTCATCAGGCCCCACAGTGTCACAATGCTTTGCTTATACCATGGGGCCTCAGAGTGTCACAATGGTTTCCATGATTCCATGAGTCCCTTCAGTGTAACAACAGCCCTCTGGTTGCATGAGGATGTGAAGTGTCTTATAGGTCTTTCCATGGTTCCATGGTTCCATGAGGCCTTGCAATATCGCAATGGACCTTTGGTTCCATGATATCCCAAAGTGCCACAATGGTCTCAGATTCCATGCAGCCCCTCAATGTCACAATGGACCCTTGGTTCGATGGGGCCTCTCAGTGTCACAATGATCTCTACATTCCATGGAGTCACACAGCGTCAGTATGGTCCCCTTGGTCCCATGAGGCCCAGCAATGTCACACTGGTCTCCATAATTCCATGGGGCCCCACAGTGTCACAATGGTCCTTTGGTGTCACAAGGCCCCACAGTGTCACAATGGTCCCTTGGTTCCATGGGCCCCGTGCTGCTGCATTCCCCCCTCCCCTTCTCAGGCCGCCCTGCCAGATGAGAAATGCTCCTTGGGGCTCGGCCTTGGCCAACAGCCCCTGGGCTCAGCTCCTCTGCAGCTCATCACAAACACTGTCTGCTCCAGGCACTGCTGCTGCCCAACCAGCTCCTGCTTTCTGGAGCAGCAGCCCTGGGAACTGGTTTTGTTCCCTCACTGGCACAACATCCCTGTTCTCACCCTGCCAAAGAAAGCTGCTGATGCCAAGTGCGGCCAGGATGAACCATTGCTGGCACTGAAGCCCCTCTCTTGGGGCCCTGCAGACAGCGCTCCAAAAGGAGCCCTTGGAGCTCTCCTGGGCCAGCGACTCCCTCTGAGTGGGGCCTCTCCCAGCCGGGAACTCTCCCGTTTGCTGCACTCGGGGATCCCCAACAACGACGGAGCCTGGGCCGATCTCCCCACTCCTCCAGGCTCAGCCCTTTTCCTGCTGGGGAGATGCCAAAGCATCCTCAGGGAGCATTTCCTGCCCTCAGGGGAATTTCTCACAGGTGCCTTGCACTGACTTTTGGTGTCTGTGTGCACACAGGAATGCCTGTGCTGGGGAAATGTGGCAGAAATGCTGCTCTCTGAGGTGTCTGAGTGCCTTGGACGGCTGAGTCAGTCAGGCCTATAAGTAAGGGTGAATCACAAGCTGTAAGCTGAGTTAAAGGCTGCTAAGATGCTCTTTTGCTAAGTAATGAAGTTTAATATAAGTTATAAGCTAAGTTGAATGTTGTTGAGTGTTATTGCACAGTGAAATCATTAAGTCATAGGTTATAAGTAAGGTGAAATACTGTCAAGTGTATAAGTAAGGTGAAATACTTTTGCGAAATGCTGAAGTCTAAGTAATCAGTCAAGGCCTGTTAAGTTTAAGCTCAGTTTAGCTTTTAGGCTGCATTCCTTTCATCCTTGCCCTCACTGTCTTTTTAGAACACAGGCTCACAAGCACACACAGTTCTTGGTTCATTTTCGGTTCAATTGCCTGGATTTGGTTTGGTTTTGTTGTTGCTTTGTTACCTTGGTGTGCCTGACGTGTCCAGTCAGGAGCAGAGTGACTCTTGCCAAGGAACTCTGTGGTGCTGTCGCTTAATATTAAATCTGGTTTTTGCTGATCCCTTGCTGGGGATATTTTAAGCGCTCTCTGCCCCTCGTTTGTAACAGGGTGAAGGAGCCCTGGCCCAGGCTCTGGCCCTGGGGGACACAGGGATGCTGCCGGGGGGTCCCTGTCCCCCTGTGCCACCCCCAGGGCCCCGGCCCCCCGTCCCCGTGTCAGGCTCTGGGGTCGATCTCGTGGAACATTGTGACTGGTGTCACAAGGGTTTTCAGGGTGAAGAAGAGACGAGAACATTGACTCCATGATCAGAAGGCTTGATTTATTATTTTATGATATATGTTACATTACACTATACTAAAAAGCAATAGAAAGGAAAGGTTTCTTCAGCAGCTAGCTAAGCTAAGAATAGAAAAGGAATGAATAACAAAGATCTGTGTCTCAGACAGAGCAAGAGCCAGCTCTGCCATGAGTGGTCAAGAAATCCAAACACCCACAGGAGACCAATCACCTGTTGCATTCCACAGCAGCAGATAACCATTGTTTACTTTGGTTGCTGAAAACTGCAGCTTCTCACAAGGAAAAATCCTAAGAAACGATTTTTCATGAAAGATGTCTGCGACATGTCACCTTTTTTTATTTAATTAAATTAAAAGGAAAAAGCGTTTGTAATTTTCTCTGCTGTACTCATGCTGAAGAAAAAGACAAACACTTGACAGGTTATCTGTTGCCAATCAAACTCCACTCAAGTGCTCCTGTGGAATGCACTGGGAATTTCTTCACCTGTAGAACATAAAATTCTATCATATTACTAAAACAATTCTATAATATAGGAAAATGCAAAAACAATGCAAAGAAAATTCAAGTCCAAGCAGCTGAGTTTCAGGAAAAGTCCATGGCTTGAAGATGTTCCTCTTTGCCATATCTGAAAGTTTCTTTTGGTCCTGAAACAGGCTTGCTACAGAAAAGTCCATCAATAGTTATCAAATGTCCATTGACAGTCTTCAAAGAATTTCGAGAAAATTTCTGAAATGTCTTGCCACAGCCCTTTATTGAACAACTTGGGCTGAAGCCAATCCCTGGCTCCTCAATGCCTCTGCTCAATGGCTCTGAGCTGCTGCCAGCTCTTTCACCCTTTTTTATTCAATTAATTTTTTTTTTTTTTTTTTTTTTTTTCTTGTCGGAAAGAGCAGCAGCAGAGGAGCCAGAGAGAGGCCCTTGGGGGCCCTGGCCCATGTGGAAGGATCAGGAACCCCTGACCTGGCCCACAGAAAGGTGGCCCAGGACCAGAAGGGGGAAGCAAAGCCCCCAAACCCAACAGGAGGCCGGGAGGTGGCCCTGGCCCAAGCAACCAAGGCAGACAGCCCAGGCCCAGCCCCCGAGGCAGGCTCTGCATTGGCACAGACCTGCACCCTGCTGCCAGTACAATGGCAGAAGGGGTGACCAAACGCCTCCTTTCCCCAAAACCACCGAGGCATGCCGGCAATGGGAAGACAGAAGCTGTCCCGAGAAACTTCGTCTCGGGTCTGGGGATGTCCTTTCCCCACAGCAGACAAGCGATGCTCGCTTCCTGCTGTGCCCTCTGCCTCTGCGATGCAAATGCACCAGGTGTTCCTCCCATCTGCCTCATGGCACCACCTCCACCCCCCTCTGGGCTGGGGACCAGGGGCAGAACTTTCGGGACCCACCTCCCCCTCGCCGCTGGGGCGCGCGAGGGGCGGCAGAGAGATTCGCATCCCCCAGGGGGAAACCCCAGACCAAACACCCCCCAACCCGCCAAAAATGCTGATCTTGAAAACAGGCAGCCACGCTGCGCCCACAGCCAGCTGTCGGGCCATGCCTCCTCCACAGAAGGACAGGCTGACGCCCTCTTCCTCTGTCCCAGCTCCCGCTGTAGGGGCAGCCCCGGGACAACCCGAAAAACTCGGGGAGGAAGTCACGCTGGATGCAGGAGGCGCCGCTGCAGCTGCCGCCGCCGGCTCCAGGGCAGCCTCTGACGCAGACACGGAGGACGGAGTCCCCGCAGGTGGCAGAACTGCTGGGGCGGGCAGCGGGGCCACCTGGGGAGGTGGCGGGGGCGGCGGGGGCGGCACGGGGTCGGCAGCTTCTTCTGCACCGGGCTCTGACATCGGCCGCGGAAGCGCAGCCGCAGAAGGCAGCGGGATGGCCGGGGGGAGTGGTGGATCGCTGTTGCCCAGCAACATCGGCGCTGCCGCGGGAAGCGGTGTCTCTGAGACCTCAGACGCAGACGGGGAAGCCGGCGGAGGCGCGGCCGGAGCGCCCACAGGCTCCCCCGCAGGGGCGGCCGCGGGAGGGGCCGCGCGGGGAACCGCCCGCACGTGCGGGGCGGGTTGAGGCGGTGCCCATGGCGCTGGCCGGGGCGGTGCTCGCGGCCCTGGCCGGGGCGGTGCCGCCCACTCCCATCCCCCCTGAGAGCAACGGGAGGGGGGAAAAACCGGCTCCGTCTGAGCATGCTCCGAAGACGCAGTAAAAAAAACTTCGGCTGCGGGCGAAACTTCGCCCCCCCCCACTGCGGTTCAGGGGGGCTGGAAAGCAGCAGATCGTCCCCCTCCAAAGGGTCTTCCCCTGGACTCGGGGGGAACGGGGCTTTGCCCTTGCAGTTAGCAATCCAGGGAAAAACAGCTGCTCTCCGTTTCAAGACTAGAAAGAGCTTCAAAAAGGTTGGATAAATCGAGGGGCATCCGAACCCCCGGTATAAAAAGAAATGGAAAATGGAGCCCATACACTCCCAGACAAACACATCGAGGGCATATAGCACGTCCGTAAAAAAACCAAAGAGCTTCGCCCATCGAAAAAACTCATACAAATCTGTCTCCAACAGGAGAATTCTGTCCTCTGCACCCCATTTTTGCCAGAGGGCAATAAGTTTCTCCTCTGAAGGGGAGAATGGAACCTCATCCTCTAGGGGAGAAGTCCTCCAGATGAGCAGCCACAAACTGCGAATGGCCTCATCTTCAGGAGGGCAAAAACCAACAGTACCTTGTGACAGTGTCCAGGACTCTCTGGCTATCTGCACGGTGCTGCTGAGCATTCTGAACATCTTCCTGGAGGCTTTTCAGAAGGTTCTCTTTGTGGTCAGCCTTGCTGAGAACTCTGTCCAAATTCGGATCTTCAGTTCTTCAGCTCCTGGCTAGAATCCACTTCTGTGGTCACTTGTGAAGCAACCATCAACGCCGCACATTTGGGGCTCACCCAGTGCAGCAATGCTCCTCTGGTGGTCTCACCAAGTGATGATTGTCCTCCTCAGTCGAGGGTCACCAATTGTGACTGGTGTCACAAGGGTTTTCAGGGTGAAGAAGAGACGAGAACGTTGACTCCATGATCAGAAGGCTTGATTTATTATTTTATGATATATGTTACATTACACTATACTAAAAAGCAATAGAAAGGAAAGGTTTCTTCAGCAGCTAGCTAAGCTAAGAATAGAAAAGGAATGAATAACAAAGATCTGTGTCTCAGACAGAGCAAGAGCCAGCTCTGCCATGAGTGGTCAAGAAATCCAAACACCCACAGGAGACCAATCACCTGTTGCATTCCACAGCAGCAGATAACCATTGTTTACTTTGGTTGCTGAAAACTGCAGCTTCTCACAAGGAAAAATCCTAAGAAACGATTTTTCATGAAAGATGTCTGCGACAGAACATCCTCTGGGGAAGGCTGCGGGGCCGGGGGCGGGGGGACCCCGGGGGGACAGGGGACCCTGCTGTGCACGAGCAGGGTTGGACTGCTCTGGGGGGAACTGTGAGGGGGGCCGGGGCAGAGTGACCTCCCCAGGGACCTCACACAGCCCCTGTGATGTCACACAAACCCCTGTGATGTCACACAGCCCCCTGTGATGTGACACAGCCCCTATGATGTCACAGCCCACACTGGGATGTCATGAAGTCCCCTTATGTTCTCTCAAAGCTCCCTGTGATGTCACATAGCCACCTTCAATGTCACACAGCCTCCTGTGATGTCACAGCCCATGCTGGGATGACACAAATCCCCCTTGTGATGTCACAGAGCCAATGCTGGGATATGCTCTGTGATGTCATACAGCTGTGATGTGATTGAGACAGAACAATCTGTGACATCACAAAGTCACGCTGTGATGTCTCTGTCTCTTCTGTGATGTCACAGCCTGTTCTCTGATGTTACTCAGACACTCAGTGATGTCACAACCCCCTCTCTGATGTCACAGAGCCACCCTCCATGATGGTAGAGTCTGCTCTATGGCCTTATACCCTACTCTATGATGCCACAGCAACCTCTGTGATTTCACAACCCCCTCAGTGATGTCACACGAGCCTCTCTGTGGTGTCATACTGCCACTCTGTAATGTCACAGCACAAACTTTGACCTCACAGCCGGCTCCATGATGTCATAAAGCCATGCCATGATGTCACAGCCTGCTCTGTGATGTCACACAGTCCCTTCTATGACGCTGTAGCTGCTTGATGACCTCAAACCACAAGCTCTGTTATGTCATAGCCCAATCTGTGTCCTCACACAACCCACTCTGTGCTGTCACACAGCCCCTTGCTGACATCCCAGCTGCTCTGTGCCTCTATGACACAGCCACAGAGGAGCTGCTGTGACACAGCCCCCTCTGGGCCGTGCCACAGCCCCTGCCAGTGCTGAGCCCCTGGGAGCTCTGACTGTGCCCTGCTGGTGTGCCTGAGGGGCCCTGGCAGTGCCCCAGCCCTGCTGGGCAGTGCATAGGAGCTGCTCCTGGCCAGAGCTGTCTCTCTGCAGCTCTGCTGCCCTTGCCAGGAGCTGCCTCTGGGCCAGGAGCCCGGCCCAGCTCTGCAGCACAGACACAGCAGAAGGATTTGAATAACCCTCTGGGGCTTTGGTGCTTTTTGCATCAGACTCATCAGTGCCTCAGAGTGTGCTCAAAAACCTCTCACTGATTCAAAGTCAGATTGAAACATGGCAGTTTCTTGTACTTTAAAGAGATCCTCATGAGGAATATGACTGACAAAATGTCCCCAGTTCCAGGTAGAGCAGAACCCTGGAAGCATTGATGACAGCTGGGGACAAGCAAGGGAAACATGTCTCATGCTGGGCAAAGCTGGATGTGTTTCAAGAATGCAAAGGGCCAAGGCCTGAGCCCCAGCCCCTGGCCAGGCAGATCCTGTCCCTCCCTCCTTGCTCAGGGCTCTTGCTGGGGCACTGGGATGTGGGGATGGGCAATGCCAAGGGCAGGAGCATGGGGCGGCCCCTGCCAGGCTGCTGAGCAGGGACAAGGAGGCAATGAGGCCCCAGGCCTGCAAGGGTCACTTGTCCCCTGCTGGCCTCAGGCCCAGGGCCAGCAGCTATGGCCAAAGTGCTGCAGGAGTTGGCTCTGTCAGGGCTGTCTTGCAGCTTCTGCCCATCCCTGTGCCCTGTGCAGCCCAGGCTGTCCTACGGTGTCCCTGCCCTGCGCCTCTGTCCCTGCAGGCTGTGGGCATCCCCCGGCTGCCCCACCTGGCTGGCCCCTTCCTTTGCTGACAGCTCTGCCTCCTGCCTGCCTCTGCCTGCCCACACAAAGCCTTGGGCTGCTCCAGGCTCCTGCTGGGGCATGTGTTGCACCACAGCCCTGCCCTGCCAGGGAAATTCCTTTCTGCTGCTGCCTGGTCTGGGCCTCCCCAGCTGCCCTTGCTGCCATTATTTCCTTCTCATGCTTATATGCTCTAGGAAGAAAAGCTCCAGCCTCTCTGAAACCACCCTTCAGCCCCTGCCAGGCTACTCCTGTTCTGTCCTCAGTCTCCACCCCACTGAGCCCAGAACCTGCAGCCTCTACTTGTGGGTTATGAGATGAGGCCTCCAAACCCCATCTTGGAAGATGTTTGGGTCCTCTCCAAAGTCTGTGAAAGTGGAAAAATAACTGCCAAAGGTATTTTCTTACAAATTTTGCAGTGGCAGAACAAGGGTCAATAACTCTAAAGTGAATGAGGCTGGATTTCCATTTGTTAGAAGGAGGAAATATTTTACAATTATGAAAGTGGCACAAAACTGCAACTCTTTTACCACAGAAGTGGATATGCCATCCTAGGAATTGTCCAAGAGCAGGAACTTTGTGCAACCTGACCCAGTGAAACCCCCTGCCCTTCCCAAGGATGGAATTCCTGTAGTGTGGGTCCTCTGCTGTGCTGGGTGCCCTCACAACGCTTCTGGCCAGAATGTCTGCTGAGGGCAGCCAGGCTGCTGCAGGGGCAGTGACCTCACAGCCATCACCATGGCAGCCCTGTCCCCTGGGGCTGGCTGTGCCCTTTGCTCTGCCCCTGCCTTGTCTCTGCTGGCATGAAGAGTTTTGTCATTGATATCTTGTCCCCAAGGTGCTGGGGCCAATGGCTTCCCAGTCAGGCTCCTGGGGCACAAGTGGCTTTTCAGAGGCCAGCCAGGAATGAGCCCTGAGGCAGCAGCTCTGCAGTGGTGGCCACCAGGCCGGGCTGCCAAGGGAGGCTTCTGGCCATGGCCTGCAAGCAGCTGCTGCTGCCAAGGTGCCTTTGGTGCCTCAGGCTCTCCCTGGCACAGCTCCCAGCACGGCACTCTGCCCTTGTGCCCGAGGCCTTCCCTGTGCTGGGGCTGGCCTGGGGCTTTTCCTGCAGCGGGACCTGCCCTGCTGATGGCACAGGAAAGACAGTTCCTGCTGGAGCAGGAGGCTCTGCCTGCAATGGGCTCCAAAAACACCAGCAAGGCCCTGTTGACTTCAAAATTGCTTCCAAGAGCACGATATTCTAATAATTGTTATAGCTCCTGTACTGTGGAGTAAATAACTGTGCTAGTGATCCTTCCATCTGATCATGATCAGAATCAATCAGAGGTGTATTTATACTAATTTATCTGGTATTCTAACATTAATCCTGTAGGACAAATTGTGTTAAAATTCAATTTCACCTGTCCAATGCTTTCGACCTTTGACAAAGTCAGGGGCATGAATGTGATCCAGCCGCTGCCAGTCTCCTCTCTTAGAAGGAATTTGAGAAGTCTAGGGCTCCTGCAGGGCTTTGAGGATCCATGGTGGCTGTTGGCTGTCATTTCTCCACCTCATGTCTTAGCAGGAGTTTCTCCAATAAAGACACAAAGCTTTTGCGTAAAGCTCCCACTGTGGCCATGACAGGAACCCCTGTGAGTTTCTGGGCCATCCCGGCTATTTGGCAGCCTGGGGACTCCTGGGATGTAACCGTGGAGCCCCCGTGAGTGCCTGTGACAGATGGGTGCCTTTGCAGCCCAAGGTGCCCTGGGATGTCACCATGGAATGGCTGTGACTGCCTCTGACCACAGGGCTCTTTACCATCCCCAGAAAGCCCTTGGCGGTCTCCATGGAGCCCCTGTCTCTGCCTGTGACACTCCAGCTGTGGAACAGCCTGGCAACTCTTGGAAAGATCCCATGGAGCCCCTGTGAGGGCCTGTGACAAATCTGATCCTTAGCAGGCCACCATCACCAGCCCCCTTGTTGCCGTTACGGCGTGGCGACCTGGTTCGGGAGGTCCGGCACGGTGACCCAAGGCCCAGGGTCACTCGGTCCAATGCTACATACACCAATGTGGTGGACAGCAAATGGCGTTTATTGAGGGGTCTCAGGGGTATTTATGGCTTGGGCAGTCCGTGTCACTTCCCTCTGCTCACGTCCGGCTGGGTGTGGCCAGGTACGGAGCAACGGTCAGACTGCAGGGTGAGGGGGGCCTTCTTATCTACCCGTACAGCCCGAGATCTTCCGCACACAGGTCCCTAGCTCTCCACATTTCCCCCCGCCTCATGAGTAGTAAAAATCTTATAAAGTTATAAAATGTAAAGGTTACAAAATTTCATGGGTTAGTAGAATTAGTGTAAAATCGTAAGTTTGTTAGTAAGTGGTGCGCCTTAAAGTAATTGTCGGCACTCGAGAAACAAAATGTTAGCCGTTTCCAAACGCCTTTTAACGAATTGCACCAGTTTGTTTAATATGCAAGGCCCGAAGATTAGGGTTAGTAAGATTATAGTGACTGGGCCTATTAGGGTAGAAATCAGGGTGGTGAGCCATGGAGATCGATTGAACCAGGATTCGAACCAGCCCTGTTGGGCTTCCCTGTCTTTCTGTCTCTGAGCCAGTCTGTTTCAGAGTTCTGCCATGGAGTCTCTAACGACTCCTGTGTGGTCAGCGTAGAAAAACATTCCTCTGTCAAGGCGGCACACAGGCCTCCTTGCTGCGTGAACAGGAGATCCAGTCCTCGCCTGTTCTGCAGGACCACTTCTGAGAGCGAGGAGACTGACTTTTCTAGAAAGGAAATGGATTTCTCGATCCTCTGCAGGTCCTCATCGATGGTCATCTGCAGCTGGGACAGTCCTTGGTGTTGAGTTGCTAGGGCTGAGACACCTGTTGCCGTTCCAGCCGCCCCTAGACCGAGCAGCATTGCGATAGTTATACCTGTTAATATTTCTCTCTTGTGGAGCCGGCTGTTTTCTTCGAAAAGGTGGTACACCTCTTCGTCTGAGTGGTACAGGACCCTAGGGACGATCAGAACTTGAACACAAAAGTCATTAGAGTTATCGAATTTGGCAAGAAACACGCAGGGACTCACTCCAGATCTCTGGCAAACCCACATCCCAGATGCGGATGGGACTACCCACTTATTATTCTTCCTGTCGGGCTCAACTACTTCGGTGCAGACGTCGCCTTTCCGCTTAGCTAGGGTTGCATTGCCAAAGCATCTGCCCTGACCTGTGACTTGACTCAGGGTAATTCCTTTGCGGGGTGTGTCCCATCTGCACTGGCAAGGGGCATCGGCTGTGGAATAGCTGAAGGGGGTATCTAAAGCGACTCCTTCGTAAAAGGGGGGTTTAACATCATAGCAAAGCCAGCAGGAGTCGGTTAGGTTAGGGTTAGATTCATTCAGGGATAGAAAGGTAGCTTCTAACATGCGAAGGATTGGGTCCGAGCCTGACCTGGCT
Source organism: Agelaius tricolor (assembly GCF_023055355.1). Classification (NCBI taxonomy): domain Eukaryota; kingdom Metazoa; phylum Chordata; class Aves; order Passeriformes; family Icteridae; genus Agelaius; species Agelaius tricolor. The sequence continues at coordinate 151,945 of NW_027269345.1, forward strand.
GAGCGGCCTATCTGGAAGGCTTCCTCATCGCCAGTCGGGACGTCGGTGACCCTTGTGGGTAGGGCTTTGGGGTAGGTCATGTTTCTCCCTTTCTGTGTGCTTTTGATCACTTTGTTGGGCCCAACCGCTCTGGGTGCTGACGGTTGGAGTCTGGTAATTCGCACATTCACCCACTTTTCTGACCCTTGAAGGACTACTGTCCATGCTTTGCCCACGGCCCAGCTGGGGTGATTCGGCTGCAAAACTGTCATGTTATAGTGAGTGCATTTCCGGAATTTGGGGACTTTATGGTGGTTTTGATAGAAACTTCCCTGAAGGAAGACGGGTGTTTTGCAGCCTGCGGGTGCCCAGGTGAACTGTAGGAATCTGTCGGGCTCTTGTGGGTCCCACCCAGGTCCTGACGACCTGGCGTCTGTAACTATTGTTTCACAGCCCCAGTGCCCACAGTATCCCCACCCTGGGCGATTGCAATAACTTTTTCCTGGGTTTGAGGCTGGGCACCAGTAGGATAGGTACATGTGTGTGGCGTGTGAAGAATAGGGGTCTACCTTTGGTTGTCCCGGAGACAGGTCGGTGACGCGAAGCACGAAGGACGGGGCGTTTGGCGTGGTGATGTCTCTGAGCATCTTGTCACCAGTAAGATGTTGCATGACCCACCTGAAGGGCTGATGAGGGTAGTAGTCTGGGCTGGCTTGCCCTCTGGCGACAAGCCCCAACAGCAAAATCACACAGAAACACCGTTGTTGCTTTAATTTTGATGGCGCGAGCTTCTCAGGTGATGTCGGGTTCCTCGATGGCCTCTCTCTCTTTCCCAGTAGGGGGGCATATGAGTTTCGGGGACATCCAATGATCCAGTCCTGTAAACAAAGTCTCACAATTCTCATGAGTTTCCCTATGAAGGTCTGGTTTGATAGATTTGAGTGGACACCATTTAATGTCCCCGTCCTTTTTAACGGCCGCATATCCACACCCCATGAGCACTAATCTCCAACCCTGTTCCCACTCCCCTAGTTCATTTTTGATCACCACCCGTGGGCCTTCCTCTAGCGCCCGAGTGGCCCAGTGTCTCTGAGCAGGACTGTTTGTTTTGTCCCCCCTAGGGAATTGATTTAACGCTAGCAGCGCAGTTGCCAGCATGCGTGCCTGGTCACCCGGGGGAATGGCATTGGTGAAGCCTTCTGCCTTTGCTAGCACTTCCAGCTTAGTTTTCAGAGTCTGGTTTGCTCTTTCGACAATGGCTTGCCCGGTGCTGTTGTATGGGATGCCATGCACCAAGGCGATGTTCCATTTCGAGGTAAATGCTTGGACTACCTTTGAGATGAAGTTTGGGCCGTTATCTGTTTTGATCTGTTTTGGAACTCCAAGCCATGCCATGGCTGTTAGCCAATGTTGGATGGTCGCTTTGGAATCGGTCTTGAGATGCTGTGTGGCCACAATCATGCCGCTGTACGTATCTACGGTAACTGCGAGCCACGCTTGGGGTTTCAACAGCTGGCATTGTGTAAAGTCTGTTTGCCACATTTCTGAGGCTTTGAGGCCTCTGGGGTTGACGCCACTCGACCACAGTGGCAACTTCTGGCAGTGGGGGCACGTAGAGACCACGTGCTTTGCGTCCACGGTAGAAATCCCGCACCTTTTCGCAAGCGCTTTAGCTCCGATGTGAAGGGATTCGTGCAACTGACGAGCTTCTTTCAGTGTCCATACGCCCTTTGCGGCGGCGTCAGCCTTGTCGTTGCCTATTTGGTAGAATCCTTTGACCGGGTCGTGGCTGTTGACGTGGATGACTGATATGGTGCCTTTCCGTGAATAGAGTGCTTCCTCCAGCATCGTTGCCACTGTGGACACTGACACACCTGGTCTGGACATGGCTAGGCAGAGCTTGGCCACAAATATGGAATCAGTCACAATGTTAAGGTGTTCTTCTGGGAACAGTCCGCACGCTAGCACTACAGCTGCTGCTTCAAGCTGTTGGACCGAAAGCGTGGGGTTGGTTGCCTTGACACATTGCCACTGTTCTCCTGACTGCCATACTGCCGCCGCGGTGGAGGTCTGCGATGATGCATCCGTGAAGATTGTTGGTCCCGCCCGCGGTCGGTCAAGTACTTTTGGTGGGAGGTCAATATCGATGACCGTGAGCAGCCGAGTCCAAGGGGGTTTTTCCGCGTAGCAAATCTCTCCTCCAAAGCCTGTAAGGGCCATGGCTAGATATTCTGATATTGTTGTTGACTGCGCAGAGAGCTGTTTGCGGAGAGGCAAGCTTATCCTGGAAGGTTCAATGCCCAGATGTTTTAGGGTGAGTTTCCTGCCTTTCATGATGAGGCTGCAGAGGCACTCGACTCCCGAGGAAAAGGCACGCGACGGTTTCCCCAAGACCACCCATAGTATTGGTTGGGCCTTGTTGGGGGGTCCTTGGGCTAAGGCTCCCACTCCCCCCTTTTTTGTAAAGTGGACATACAGATCGACTGGAGCACTTGAGTCCCATCTGGTGAGCATGCTCTCTGACATCTGACGTTCGATGAAGTTGAGCGAGCTTACCCCTTCCGGTGTCAGGGTTTTTTGCTCCCATGGGTTCTACCCTTTCAAGAGGTCATTCAGAGGGTCCATGACCTCGGGAGGAATCAGGACGATGTTGCGGAGCCACTGTAAGGACCCTACCAGCTGTTGCATGTCATGGAGCGTCTTGATGTCTCGGCGGATTTTCATCTGGGGAGGAGTTATGTAGGAGCTTGTGATTCCCACTCCTAGGAAGGTCACGCACGGTCCCTTTTTTATTTTTGCACTCGCTACCTCAAAGCCATTTGTCCTTAAGGTCTCAGAGATGGTAGACACCAGCTGGTCCACTTGTCTCGTGGATGGTGCGGCGATCAGGATGTCGTCCATGTACTGCACAATGGTTACAGTCGGATTGCTCTGCCGGACTGGTGCTAGCACTCGGTCCACGGTGATCTGGCAGATAGTCGGGGAGTTGAGCATTCCTTGTGGAAGCATCCTCCATTGGAAGCATAGGTTGGGCCGCTGGCTGTTTGGGAAGACGATGGAGAAGGCGAAACGCTCCTTGTCGTCTTCGTGCAGGGGAATAGAAAAGAAGCAGTCTTTGATGTCGAGCACTGCACAGGGTTGTCCTTTCGGTATCACAGAGTTCATGGGCAGCGAAGTTTGCACAGGGCCCATAGGCTGGATTCTCTTGTTCACTTCTCGCAAGTCGTGCAGGAGACGAAAGCCTTCACCAGACCGCTTAGGTATTACGAAGATCAGAGTGTTCCATGGACTCGTGGAGGGTTCTATATGATTCTTGTGTAATTCATGGCTAACTAACTCAATGAGGGCAGTCATTCGAGGCGTTGACAAGGGCCACTGTTCGACCCACACTGGGTCGGCTGATTTCCAAGTCAGCTTGATGGGCAATGGCGGGTACGCGACAGTGGCCCTTAGAATAAATTTGTCACCCTAACATCCAGCAGGGCTAGGGCACCCCTCCCTAGCAAGGGTGGGCAGTCCAACATCACATATGCAGTGAGGGTGATAGTTCTTCCCGGTCCTCTCTCGGTGCAGAGGGTTATTGCCACTGGTTGGGTGCTCTTGTGGGCTCACAGGACAGCCCTCCAACTCCGCCCACCATGGGGGCTACTTCTAGCTTCCATGGTCGAGGCCAATGTATGTCTGGGATGACAGTGACATCTGACCCTGTGTCCACCCAAAAGGGAAGGCAGAAGGCCGAGTCATCGGAGCTGTTGTGGAGACGGCACACTGCCCACACGATCAGTGGGTGTTTCCCCACCTTCGCGGCGAAGGCCACCCATGGGTCCCGTTCCCATGCTTTCATGGCCAAAGCCACCCAGGGGCCTCGGCCCCAGGGAGCTGTTCTTGGTATTCCTGAGGTGCAGATGGGTTCGATTGAGCCTTTGGCTGGGCGACAAAGTTGGTCATTCCCTGAGGGGGTGGAGGTGGTGGGCATGAGAGCCCTCTGCCCCATTGGGGGTTGCTGTAGCTGGGCCGCTGCATGTTCCAGGTGGGAGGAGGCTGGATACGGCCCGGCTGCCCCCTCCCTCTCCCGTTTCCCTGATGCCTGGATCTGCATTCCTTAGCTAAATGCCCTTTCTTTCCACATGCCCAGCATGGTCCCCTAGGTCTCCCCTGGCGTGGTGGAGCAGCTGCTGGTGGGCGTCCTGACTGGGGGCAGTTTGTTGCCACGTGCCCAGCTTGGCCACACTTAAAGCATGCCATGACACTCGTTATTGCAGTGTGAACTGCTGCTTGAATGGGAGCTAGGTGTTCTTCCTTTGCAACGTGTCTGATCATGGCAGCTAGATTAGACCCTTGCGGCAGTGATCTTAAAATGTCCTTGGTGGCTGAGTTGCATTGCTGGCGTAGGCACTCTGCCAGCACAGGACCCTTTGCCTCTGAGGGTAATGTTGAGGAGTCCAAGGCAGCCTGTAAACGATCCACAAACTGAGTGAAGCTTTCACTCTCACTCTGCTTTATTGTGGACCAAGGCGACGGTTTGGCTATTACTTTGGAAGCAACATGGATGGCTTCTCGGGCAGCACGGGTTGTTGTCATAACCTCATGTGCCCGCAAGCCCTCAGCCTGTGCCTGGGGGGTGATCATTGTAGGGTCTGTGCCCATTAGCCTCTGTATGCTGGAGCTGTGCAGTGGATGATCTGCCCCTGTTACCAGGGCCAGCTGCTTAATACAGTTATCCTCCCATTCCTGCTTAAAAACGATCATCCCTGCCCCATCAAAAATCATTCTGCAAGTCTGCTTAATATCAAAAGGTAACATGTCATCCCCTCCAAAAATGCTGTCAATGAGTGTGGAAACCATGGCAGAATTAATTCCCCTATCTGCAATTGCTTTAATAATTGCCTGCACGTCTTTCGGGTTTACCGGGGAATAGGTCCTTTGATTCCCGCCGGCTCCCCCCACCCGAACGGGGAACACCAGTTTCGCCGACGGAGTCCATTCAGCACACGCTATTTTTATTTTCCGCCAGTCTGTAAGCGGAGTTCGATCTTTCTCCGATATCCCCTTCACCCATGCAGGAGCGCTGTGGCTAGTGACGTTGTATGCCGCTGCTCTCCTTCTGTTAAAACCCAAATCCGAGACGGAACTCCCTGATCCCCTCTCGAGCTCGGAGCTCGAGTCCGAGTCAGAGCCGGAAGTCGACTGCCCGGACGTTTCTGGGCTGCTCTGCCTTTTTCTCGGGCTCCGACCCTGCCCCTTCTTGCGGGGGTCAGGCCGTTCCCGCCCCCTGGGGTCCCCCCGCCTCCTACTGGGGGAGGTCCTTGCCCTATAAGGACCTAATGTGAACTGAGTGCTCTGATTGGCCTTACGCTCCTCCGCGGGGGCCGCCCCGTCCCCCCGCTCACCCGCGCAGGCATTGTTAAGCAGGCTGACTGCATTTCCGCCCCCCATGTTTCCCTTTCCACCCTGAACACGCGGTTTGGCGCCATTTTCAAACGCATATGGAGGGGGTGCGCTTTTATCCACCCCTTCGGGGTCCAGCAATTTCGCCGCCTCCCGCGCTTCCTCCGTTAACCCCCGCCAAAACGCCTGCACGTGTTCCCCCCCCTCTGATGGTAAGGCGGTCTGCTCGGGGGAATCCAGCGTTCGCAGTTCCGCGGTGCCGATCTGATCGAAGTCCTCCACGGTCTGCGTTGCCGCACCCACCCCCAACTGCGGCGTGGCTAATAACCAAGCCTGCGTGGCTTTCCAGGTCTCCTGCTCTTCTCTAGATTTCTGCAGAGCCTGCACGACTCTGCCCCATGACTTTAGAGCTTTCCCTGAGCCTGAGGACATAGTTTCCTCAGCTAAAACCTTTGTACAAGTATCCCATATCTCCGGATGGAGAATATCCACCGGGCTGTCTATCGCCCCCAGCTTAATAAGTCTCGGTATAGCAAGACATAAATCTTTTAGCTTACAATCAATCCCCCATTGAGCATGCATCTGAGTTACGACCTTCGCTATGGCTTCCATGGTCAACGCTGGTCCGGGGGCGTCCCCCCCGCTGCACTAGGCCTGCTGTGCAGCCGCCGGTCCCCTCTTGCGGCGAAATCCCGAACACCGGGCGCTGCAACTCTCCCAGGTTTCGGCACCAGATGTTGCCGTTACGGCGTGGCGACCTGGTTCGGGAGGTCCGGCACGGTGACCCAAGGCCCAGGGTCACTCGGTCCAATGCTACATACACCAATGTGGTGGACAGCAAATGGCGTTTATTGAGGGGTCTCAGGGGTATTGATGGCTTGGGCAGTCTGTGTCACTTCCCTCTGCTCACGTCCGGCCAGGTGTGGCCAGGTACGGAGCAAAGGTCAGACTGCAGGGTGAGGAGGGCCTTCTTATCTACCCGTACAGCCCGAGATCTTCCGCACACAGGTCCCTAGCTCTCCACAACAGCCCCAGCCAGGGACCCGCTCCTAAGGCTGCTGCCATGGCCACCAGGGCTGGCACCAGCTGGGATGCTCGGTTTTCATGGGCTGGGGTTTAGGAATGGGATTCCCCAATTTCCTGCTCCTGCTAAAACCGCGCTGCTCGCTGCCCTCCCGCCTCCCATGGGAAGCACAAAAGGCAAAGATCCGGGGCTGGGATAAGAACAATTTATTGGGAACAGCAACGAGATAAGGAACAAATGGAATAGAAACAGTATTGATAACAGAAGGGATCAATAAAACTGTTTACAGGGAAAACTACAGCATCAACTATTGGGTCTTCCCAGTTTCGTATTTCCCCTCCTTGGAAAGGACACCCTTCTCCTCAGGGAGAGAGAGTCCCTTTCCTGCCCCTGGCAATGTTCTGAGGTGGGAGTGAATGTAATCACATGGCCATGGCCAGACCCTCATGTTCTTCATTCCACACCATGTCATTGACAGGGGCAGGAAACGGTACAGGTGTCTTCCCAGCATGGATCACAGGGAACATGGATCCCCAGTACTCTTCCCAATGTGGGCCCTCTAATGGGAGATCAACCTGGAGCGTGCATGAAGATCTTCCTGCAGCTGGGGCATTTGCAGGGCTTCCCTCACTGGTGGCTCCGTTGGTGTCTGGTCAAGTTAGAGCTGCTGGTGAAGCTCTTCCCACACTGGGAACACTCGTAGGGCCTCTCCCCAGTGTGGATGCGCCGGTGGGTGATGAGGGTGGAGTTTTGCTTGAAGCCCTTCCCGCAGTCAGGGCAGCGGAAGGGCCTCTCCTCGGTGTGAATCCGCTGGTGCTGGAGGAGAGTGGAGCTGGTCTGAAACCTCTTCTGACACTGGGGACACTCGTAGGGCCTCTCCCCAGTGTGGATGCGTAGGTGCCTGATGAGTTCTGAGCTGCAGCTGAAGCCCTTCCCACACTCCCCACACTCCCCACACTCGTAGGCCCATTCCCCAGTGTGGATCATCTGGTGGCGGATCAGGTGGGAGCTCTTGCTGAAGCACTTCCCACACTCCAAGCACTTGTAGGGCTTCTTCCCATCATGAAGCTGCTCATGGGCCACCAGCTCTGAGCTCTGGCTGAAGCTCTGTCCACCTTCCTGGCTCAGGGTGGGTCTTTCCTCCTCAGAGCACCCTGGGCTGGCTTTGTAGCCCCTCCTCCTGTGGAAACTCTGGGGCTTTTCCTCCACGTTGGATTCCTCCGCTCTGGAATCACTCAAAACTGCCTCTTCCATGAGGTTCTGCTGTGGGGATTTGTCCTCCCTGGTCTCCATCCTCAGCTTCTTCCCTGGGGGAGGAAGGACAAGGACATTATGGGATTTGCCTCCGTGCCACAGGGAAGGGGAAGGAGATCCCCCCAGTGCATCCCTAGCAGGACGGGGTTGACACCGGGTTTGTCCTGCAGCCGGGGGCCGTGCTAGGCTGGGAGATGGAGCAGGAGAGAGGGGGAAAGGGGCACTGACTTCTTCCTCACCTGCCTGGGGCTCCTGGGGCATCTTCCTCTTCCTCACAGCCTCCTCCTTCATCTAGTGAAGGTTTCAGGATGGGAAATCCTGCTTTGGCAGGAAAACAAGGGATGAGCACACTAAATTTTATACTGGATTGAAGGAAAAGCTGGGGGAGAGTCTAAGCCCGAATTACGATTTAATAAGAAAATTAAGATCACGGCAATGATACAGAAACACTGCCTTAAACAGACAAAGTCAGGATATAACCTGACACCCTGCTGGTCAGGGTGGTGGCAGCAGTCCCATTAAATGGTGGCTGCAGTCCTGTGGGAGTGATGAACGTGATTCTGTCCAAGCAGTGATCCTGTAGAAGGGTCTGGTCTTCCTCTGGAGGTCCAGTGGTGGTTCTGGAGCTCTTGTCCTCTGGGAATCCAGTAGGCAAGCTGCTCCTGATGTTGCAAGGCTCAACTTATATTAAGGTAGGAATGCTTGGCTCCTCCCTCTGGGCGGAGCATCCAACAATGGGATGATGGAATTTGATCAGTCCTGCAGTGACACACAATGGCCCATTCGCAGAAGATATCTCCCCTGGAGGGCGTTATCAGGGCTGAGTCATGGAAGAGATAAAGAACACTGCCCCACCTGTTTATAGCAGTTGATGAAGATGGGGATTGAAAACATGCATTTGGTTCCATCTTACACTGCAACCTGAAACAGTGGGGGAATCCCTGCTCAGGGGGTGAACACCACCCCCCTTACCCAAACTGGCTCAGGTGTAAAACCCCCACCCTGGGAAGGCCACACACACAGGGGACAATGTCACACTTGCCCTGCCCCAGGGCAGGTCTCTGTCCCTCTCAGTCCCTGGCTGTCCCCCCTTTTCTTTTTCACAGGCTGGGGGCTTTGCCAAATCTAAGAATAATTTTTTTCTTTGTCCCTGTCACCTTTGTGACATCTACACAGAGCTTTCCCTTCCTTTTCATACTCTTTTCATAAAAGAGGTATTGCAATGTATTGGGCCGAATTTCCACTTTTCTTTTATCAAAATGTGCCAGCAGCTGAGCTGGAGCTCTGCAGGACCAATGGATTTTGGAATTGTCACAGAATTGCTTCTACTTCCAGTTTATTAAATTTTGCAATTTGTTTGCGTTTCCACCACAAGTTACTTGTGGGAAGAGCAAATTCAAGGCATTTTCTGTAGGGTTAAGTTTGATTTTTGTCAAGAAACAACTTCACTTTGTCCCGTGCCCATGCAATGCTCAAGGGGTCACTGAGCCTCTCAGACTGGGGGATGCTTGAGAGGGGCTTGGGAGGGTTTCTCCCCGTCCCTGTCATCCCAGGCCATTCCCCAGGATTGTCCCTGTCCCTGTCACCCCAGGCTATTCCCCAGGGGGTGTCCCTGTCCCGGTCACCCCAGGCCATTCCCCAGGGGTCTCCATCATTCTCACCCAGGGAATGCCTGGGGGGTCTCCCTCCCTCTCACCCCTGTGCCAGGGGGTGCTCGGGGCAGTCTCTGTCCCTCTCAGCCCAGGGGATGCTCGGGGCTCTCTGTCCCCTGGCCCTGGGGGATGCTCGGGGGGGTCTCCATCCCTCTGGCCTCAGGCAATGCCTGTGCAGGGCTGGGCACCAGGGGCTCTGTGTCCCTCTCACCGCTGAGGCTGCTCAGGGCTGGGGGGGCTCTGCCACCTTCTCACCCCTGGGGAGGCTGGGGGGGGTCTCTGTCCCTCTCAGCCCTGCTGTGACCCCACCCAAACATCATCGGGGTCACAGGGACAGAGACACCCCCAAAGCCCCAGAAAAGCTGAACCTGGGATTTGGTTTGGGGCTGAAGACTTAGGAAGGGGCTGGAATTGGGGCTGGGCTTGGAGTTGGGGCTGAGATTTGGATTAGAGCTGGGATTGGGGTTAGGGCTAGACATGGGATTGGCTTTAGGGCTGGGGTTGGGATTGGGTCTGGGGCTAGATGAGTCTGGCACTGGGATGAGATTAAATACAGAACTGTGAGTGTTTCTAAACATGGAGTGAGATTGAGACCAGGATCACGGTCAGGCTTGGGACTGAGCTCACCCAGAGCAGGACATGGGGGATGTCACTGCAGGATGGTTTGGGGAAAATCCTGGTTTCGTGAAAAACAGGGTGTGAATGCCTTTTTTTGGGGATTTCTCTTGCCCAAGTCCATCTCTAGAAGTCACCTGATGTCCATAAAAACCTCCAAAAATCAAGACTTAATAAAAAAAAGCCACCAGGAGTGTCCCATGTCCAGTCTCATCCCTCTGGGGTTCTGGTGGTCCCCCATCTAAGGGCTGCTGGGGATCCCATGGGTCCTGGGGATCCCCCCCTCTCCAGGGTCCTGCTTAGGGATGCTGGGGGCTTTTGGGTTCCCCCTCACCAGCCTCCCTTCAATCCAGCCACTTAAGGCTCACCCCTCTCCCCACCACCCCACCCTGGTTTAGGGCAAATTTGGGAGAAAACCTCCAAAAGGGGTTTCCTCTAAAAAGCAAATTCAAGCAGCAAACCTGCCCCCCACCCCCCCACTCCCAGCCGGTTTGGGAAAATATTTCCTTGGACAAAAGTGGAAAAAACGTTTATTTACCAGGCAAAGCATTCACCAGCACAAAGAAAGAAATATATTGAACAATAAAACCTCTTGCCACTCCAGAAGAGATGACAAACACAAAAAGTCCCTCTCTGGGCTGTAGCTCAGCTCACTCAGTCTCTTATCAGTCTCTTATCAGTCTCTTATCAGTCTCTTATCAGTCCCTCCAGTGCTGGAAATGCCGCGGCCCAGGCCAGGCCCAGTGGGCCACAGGTGCGAGCTACTGGTGGTGTTCTGTGTGTTCAGTGCAGAGCAGGTTCAAACAGCTCCAAAGAAAAAGAAAAATAACAGTCCAGGCAACTTCTCTGCCTCAGAGAGCTAAAAACTAACTAAAAGCAAAGGAGAGCTCTGTCCCACCCTCTGTCCATCCAGGAGCCACAATGTGGAGGAGTGAGTGCAGTGTATGAAAACAAACTGCAGCTTCTTCCTCCTCCCCTTGGCTCTCAGAACCAGCCTTAAAGGTGCAGAACTCATTTCTGGGCTAAAGGGACCGATGGGGTACGAGCATCATGAAGTCACCCCAGGACACGCCCCTGTCAGGGTCAGGGGGTCCTGTCCCCGCCTCATCTCCGGGCTGCCGGGTGTGCCCCAGCTCCCGTATCGCCCCTTCCCCTCTCCCCACCCCGGGGGTCCCCCGTTCCACAGCCCCGGCTCTCACGGTGATCCCCAAAACCAATGTCCCGCCCCGTCGGTACCGGGCCATCCCCACGTGGACCCCCCAGGACCCTCCCGAGGGGCGATCGTGGCTCCTCTGCCCCCGAAAAAGCTCCTCTTAGGGAGCCCGGAGATATCCGGGGCTCGATTCCGGGATCTGCCGGCTCCGAACGCTCTCCAAAAAAATCCTCCCAGAGACCCCTGGCTGGAGTTATTTGGGAATTTAGCTACTTGAGCTGAGCTTCCCGTAGGACTTTTAGCAGCCTTGTGTTCCTCACCTTGGAGTAAATGAACTTTATCAGTCACACTGGTATCATTTGCTCCCTTTCCTCCTGTTATTTTAACAAACTTTTCAAGGAAGGACAACAAAATATTTTCTTTTTCACTGGCCACCCACAACAGCCATTTTCCTCATCATTTCTCCCATAAGTTCCCCAGGAGGAAGGAGCGACTGTGTACAAGTTTCCAAGAGTTCTTCCAGAAAAAACCACAACCTCCTCAGTAGAGGGAACCATGCTGTTGTCAAAGGCACCTGGGGTCAGAAAACAGTGCCTGAACTCATTGTGCAAAAATATTATTACAGTCTGGTTACGCGAATGGTTAGACAGGTGCCTCTGCCCCAGTTAAGGTGCTAACCAAATCCAAAGTGGATTTTATTGAACAGTAAATGTGAGGTAGAGAGAGAGATGGAAAGAAAGAGAAAAGGGGGCACAGCAAGGGAGTGACAGGGACAGAGACCTCCCCAGGGGCAGGGCAAGTGTGACATTGTCCCCTGTGTGTGTGGCCTTCCCAGGGTGGGGGTTTTACACCTGAGCCAGTTTGGGTAAGGGGGGTGGTGTTCACCCCCTGAGCAGGGATTCCCCCACTGTTTCAGGTTGCAGTGTAAGATGGAACCAAATGCATGTTTTCAATCCCCATCTTCATCAACTGCTATAAACAGGTGGGGCAGTGTTCTTTATCTCTTCCATGACTCAGCCCTGATAACGCCCTCCAGGGGAGATATCTGCTGTGAATGGGCCATTGTGTGTCACTGCAGGACTGATCAAATTCCATCATCCCATTGTGGGATGCTCCGCCCAGGGGGAGGATCCAAGCATTCCTACCTGGATATAAGCTGAGCCTTTCAACACCAGGAGCAGCTTGCCTTCTGGATTCCCAGAGGACAAGAGCTCCAGAACCACCACTGGACCTCCAGAGGAAGACCAGACCCTTCTACAGGATCACTGCTTGGACAGAATCACGTTCATCACTCCCACAGGACTGCAGCCACCATTTAATGGGACTGCTGCCACCACCCTCAGCAACAGGGTGTCAGGTTATATCCTGACTCTGTCTGTTTAAGGCAGTGTTTCTGTATCATTGCCGTGATCTTAATTTTCTTATTAAATCGTAATTCTGGCTTAGATTCTCCCCCAGCTTTTCCTTCAATCCAGTATAAAATTTAGTGTGCTCATCCCTTGTTTTCCTGCCAAAGCAGGATTTCCCATCCTGAAACCTTCACTAGATGAAGGAGGAGGCTGTGAGGAAGAGGAAGATGCCCCAGGAGCCCCAGGCAGGTGAGGAAGAAGTCAGTGCCCCTTTCCCCCTCTCTCCTGCTCCATCTCCCAGCCCAGCACAGCCCCTGGCTGCAGGACAAACCCTGCTGCCAACCCCATCCTGCTGGGGATGCTCTGGGGGGATCTCCGTCCCCTTCCCTCTGGCACGGAGGCAAATCCCATAATGTCCTTGTCCTTCCTCCCCCAGGGAAGAAGCTGAGGATGGAGACCAGGGAGGACAAATCCCCACAGCAGAATCTCGTGGAAGAGGCTGTTTAAGTGGCTCCACGGTGCAGAATTCGAACGTGGAGGAAAAGCCCCAGAGTTTCCACAGGAGGAGGGGCTGAAAACCCAGCCCAGGGTGCTCTGAGGAGGAAAGACCCACCCTGAGCCAGGAAGGTGGACAGAGCTTCAGCCAGAGCTCAGAGCTGGTGGTCCCTGAGCACCTTCATGATGGGGAGAAGCCCTACAAGTGCTTGGAGTGTGGGAAGTGCTTCAGGCAGAGCAGCACCCTGATCCGCCACCAGATGATCCACACTGGGGAATGGGCCTACGAGTGTGGGGAGTGTGGGAAGGGCTGCAGCTGCAGCTCTGCCCTCATCGCCCACCAACGCATCCACACTGGGGAGAGGCCCTACGAGTGTCCCCAGTGTGGGAAGAGCTTCACCACCAGCTCTCACTTGACCAGACACCAACGGAGCCACCAGTGAGGGAAGCCCTGCAAATGCCCCAGCTGCAGGAAGATCTTCATGCACGCTCCAGGTTGATCTCCCATTAGAGGGCCCACATTGGGAAGAGTCCTGGGAATCCATGTTCCCTGTGATCCATGCTGGAAAGACACCTGTCCCTTTTCCTGCCTGTGCTGATGACATGATGTGGGATTGAAAAACATGATGGCCTGGCCATCGACATGTCATTACATTCACTCCCACCTCAGGTCATTGGCAGGGGCAGGAAAGGGAGTCTCTCTTTCCCTCAGTGAGGAGAAGGGTCTCCTTTCCAGGCAGGGGAAATTGTGGCCAGGCAGACCCTGTGAGTTGTGTTTTAATTTTCTCTGTAAACAGTTTTATTTATCCCTTCTGTTATCAATATTGTTTCTGTTCTATTTGTTCCTTATCTCGTTGCTGTTCTCAATAAATTGTTCTTATCCCAGCCCGGGATCTTTGCCTTTTGTGCTTTCCATGGGAGGTGGGAGGGCAGCGAGGGCAGCGCGGTTTTAGTGGGGCCAGGAAATTGGGGAATCCCATTCCTGAAGCCCGGCCCGTGGAAACTGAGCATCCCAGCTGGTACCAGCCCTGTTGGCCATGGCAACCACCCCTGGCATTGGGTCTCCATGGAGCTGCCATGGGACTGAGCATAGCAACAGGGGGTCTGGTGATGGTTTCCATGGAAACTGACCATAGCAACAGACGCCTGGTGATGGTTGCCTGCTAAGGATCAGATTTGTCACAGGCCCTCACAGGGGCTCCATGGGGATCTTTCCAAGAGTCTCCAGGCTGTTCCAGAGCTGGAATGTCACACACAGAGACAGGGTCTCCATGGAGACCTCCAAGGGCTTTCTGGGGATGGTAAAGAGCCCTGTGGTCAGAGGCAGTCACAGCCATTCCATGGTGACATCCCAGGGCACCTTGGGCTGCAAAGGCACCCATCTGTCACAGGCACTCACGGGGGCTCCACGGTGACATCCCTGGAGTCCCCAGGCTGCCAAAGAGCTGGGATGTCCCAGATACTCACAGGGGTTCCTGTCATGGCCACAGTGGGAGCTTCAGGCAAAAGCTTTGAGGTGGAGAAATGACAGCCTACAGCCACCATGGACCCTCAAAGCCCTGCAGGAGCCCTAGACTTCTCAAATTCCTTCTAAGAGAGGAGACTGGCAGCGGCTGGATCACATTCATGCCCCTGACTTTGTCAAAGGTCGAAAGCATTGGACAGGTGAAATTGAATTTTAACACAATTTGTCCTACAGGATTAATGTTAGAATACCAGATAAATTAGTATAAATACACCTCTGATTGATTCTGATCATGATCAGATGGAAGGATCACTAGCACAGTTATTTACTCCACAGTACAGGAGCTATAACAATTATTAGAATATCATGCTCTTGGAAGCAATTTTGAAGTCAACAGGGCCTTGCTGGTGTTTTTGGAGCCCATTGCAGGCAGAGCCTCCTGCTCCAGCAGGAACTGTCTTTCCTGTGCCATCAGCAGGGCAGGTCCCGCTGCAGGAAAAGCCCCAGGCCAGCCCCAGCACAGGGAAGGCCTCGGGCACAAGGGCAGAGTGCCGTGCTGGGAGCTGTGCCAGGGAGAGCCTGAGGCACCAAAGGCACCTTGGCAGCAGCAGCTGCTTGCAGGCCATGGCCAGAAGCCTCCCTTGGCAGCCCGGCCTGGTGGCCACCACTGCAGAGCTGCTGCCTCACGGCTCCTTTCTGGGTGGCCTCTGAAAAGCCACTTCTGCTCCCAGAGCCTGACTGGGAAGCCATTGGCCCCAGCACCTTGGGGACAAGATATCAATGACAAAACTCTTCATGCCAGCAGAGACAAGGCAGGGGCAGAGCAAAGGGCACAGCCAGCCCCAGGGGACAGGGCTGCCATGGTGATGGCTGTGAGGTCACTGCCCCTGCAGCAGCCTGGGTGCCCTCAGCGGACATTCTGGCCACAAGCCTTGTGAGGGCACCCAGCACAGCAGAGGACCCACACTACAGGAATTCCATCCTTGGGAAGGGCAGGGGGTTTCACTGGGTCAGGTTGCACAAAGCTCCTGCTCCTGGACAATTCCTGGCATGGTGCATCAGCCTTTCTGCAAAAACATTTGCAGTTTTGTTCCCCTCTCATCATTGTAAATTATTTTTTCCTTCTAACAAATGGAAATCCAGACTCATTCACTTTAGACATATGGACCCTTGTTCTGCCACTGCAAGATTTGGGAGAAAATACCTTTGACCACTATTTTTCCATTTTCACAGACTTTGGAGAGGACCCAAACATCTTCCAAGATGGGGTTTGGAGGCCTCATCTCATAACCCACAAGTAGAGGCTGCAGGTTCTGGGCTCAGTGGGGTGGAGACTGAGGACAGAACAGGAGTAGCCTGGCAGGGGCTGAAGGGTGGTTTCAGAGAGGCTGGAGCTTTTCTTCCTAGAGCATATAAGCATGAGAAGGAAATAATGGCAGCAAGGGCAGCTTGGGAGGCCCCAACTGGGCAGCAGCAGAAAGGAATTACCTTGGCAGGGCAGGGCTGTGGTGCAACACGTCCCCCAGCAGGAGCCTGGAGCAGCCCAAGGCTTTGTGTGGGCAGGCAGAGGCAGGCAGGAGGCAGAGCTGTCAGCAAAGGAAGGGGCCAGCCAGGTGGGGCAGCCGGGGGATGCCAACAGCCTGCAGGGACAGAGGCGCAGGGCAGGGACACCGTAGGACAGCCTGGGCTGCACAGGGCACAGGGATGGGCAGAAGCTGCAAGACAGCCCTGACAGAGCCAACTCCTGCAGCACTTTGGCCATAGCTGCTGGCCCTGGGCCTGAGGCCAGCAGGGGACAAGTGACCCTTGCAGGCCTGGGGCCTCATTGCCTCCTTGTCCCTGCTCAGCAGCCTGGCAGGGGCCGCCCCATGCTCCTGCCCTTGGCATTGCCCATCCCCACATCCCAGTGCCCCAGCAAGAGCCCTGAGCAAGGAGGGAGGGACAGGATCTGCCTGGCCAGGGGCTGGGGCTCAGGCCTTGGCCCTTTGCATTCCTGAAACACATCCAGCTTTGCCCAGCATGAGACACATTTCCCTTGCTTGTTCCTACCTGTCATCAGTCCTTCCAGGGTTCTGCTCTACCTGGAACTGGGGACATTTTGTCAGTCATATTCCTCATGAGGATCTCTTTAAAGTACAAGAAACTGCCATGTTTCAATCTGACTTTGAACCATTGAGCAGTTTTTGAGCCCACTCTGAGGCACTGATGAGTCTGATGCAAAAAGCACCAAAGCCCCAGAGGGTCATTACAGTCCTTGTGCTGTGTCTGTGCTGCTGAGCTGGGCTGGGCTCCTGGCCCAGAGGCAGCTCCTGGCAAGGGCAGCAGAGCTGCAGAGAGACAGCTCTGGCCAGGAGCAGCTCCTGTGCACAGCCCAGCAGGGCTGGGGCACTGCCAGGGCCCCTCAGGGACACCAGCAGGGCACAGACTGAGCTCACAGGGCCTCAGCACTGGCAGGGGCTGTGGCACGGCCCAGAGGGGGCTGTGTCACAGCAGCTCCTCTGTGGCTGTGTCATAGAGGCACAGAGCAGCTGGGATGTCAGCAAGGGGCTGTGTGACAGCACAGAGTGGGTTGTGTGAGGACACAGATTGGGCTATGACATAACAGAGCTTGTGGTTTGAGGTCATCAAGCAGCTACAGCGTCATAGAAGGGACTGTGTGACATCACAGAGCAGGCTGTGACATCATGGCATGGCTTTATGACATCATGGAGCCGGCTGTGAGGTCAAAGTTTGTGCTGTGACATTACAGAGTGGCAGTATGACACCACAGAGAGGCTCGTGTGACATCACTGAGGGGGTTGTGAAATCACAGAGGTTGCTGTGGCATCATAGAGTAGGGTATAAGGCCATAGAGCAGACTCTACCATCATGGAGGGTGGCTCTGTGACATCAGAGAGGGGTTTGTGACATCACTGGGTGTGTGACTAACATTACAGAACAGGCTGTGACATCACAGAAGAGGCAGAGACATCACAGGGTGACTTTGTGATGTCACAGATTGTTCTGTCTCAATCACATCACAGCTGTATGACATCAGAGTATAACCCAGCATTGGCTCTGTGACATCACAAGGGGGATTTGTGTCATCCCAGCATGGGCTGTGACATCACAGGAGGCTGTGTGACATTGAAGGTGGCTATGTGACATCACAGAGAGCTTTGAGACATCATAAGGGGACTTCATGACATCCCAGTGTGGGCTGTGACATCACAGGGGCTGTGTGACATTGAAGGTGGCTATGTGACATCACAGAGAGCTTTGAGACATCATAAGGGGACTTCATGACATCCCAGTGTGGTCTGTGACATCACAGGGGCTGTGTCATATCACAGGGGGCTGTGTGACATCACAGGGGTTTATGTGACATCACAGGAGGCTGTGTGACATCACAGGGGTTTGTGTGACATCACAGGGGCTGTGTGAGGTCACTGGGGAGGTCACTCTGCCCCGGCCCCCCTCAAAGTTCCCCCCAGAGCAGTCCAACCCTGCTCGTGCACAGCGGGGTCCCCTGTCCCCCCGGGTCCCCCCGCCCCCGACGCCGCAGCCTCCCCCAGAGGATGTTCCACGAGATCGACCCCAGAGCCTGACACGGGGACGGGGGGCCGGGGCCCTGGGGGTGGCACAGGGGGACAGGGACCCCCCGGCAGCGTCCCCGTGTCCCCCAGGGCCAGAGCCTTGGCCAGGGCTCCTTCACCCTGTTACCAACGAGGGGCAGAGAGCGCTTAAAACATCCCCAGCAAGGGATCAGCCAAAACCAGATTTAATATTAAGCGACAGCACCACAGAGTTCCTTGGCAAGAGTCACTCTGCTCCTGACTGGACACATCAGGCACACCAAGGAAATAAAGCAACAACAAAACCAAACCAAATCCAGGCAATTGAACCGAAAATGAACCAAGAACTGTGTGTGCTTGTGAGCCTGTGTTCTAAAAAGACAGTGAGGGCAAGGATAAAAGGAATGCAGCCTAAAAGCTAAACTGAGCTTAAACTTAACAGGCCTTGACTGATTACTTAGACTTCAGCATTTCGCAAAAGTATTTCACCTTACTTATAACCTTGACAGTATTTCACCTTACGTATAACCTATGACTTAATGATTTCACTGTGCAATAACACTCAACAACATTCAACTTAGCTTATAACTTATATTAAACTTCATTACTTAGCAAAAGAGCATCTTAGCAGCATTTAACTTTGCTTACAGCTTGTGACTCACCCTTACTTATAGGCCTGACTGACTCAGCTGTCCAAGGCACTCAAACCCCTCAGAGAGCAGCATTTCTGCCACATTTCCCCAGCACAGGCACTCCTGTGTGCACACAGACACCAAGAGTCAGTGCAAGGCACCTGGGAGCAATTCCCCTGAGGGCAGGGAAATGCTCCCTGAGGATGCTTTGGCACCTCCCCAGCAGGCAAAGGGCTGAGCCTGGAGGAGTGGGGGGATCGGCCCAGGCTCCGTTGTTGTTGGGGATCCCCGAGTGCAGCAAACGGGAGAGTTCCCGGCTGGGAGAGGCCCCACTCAGAGGGAGTCGCTGGCCCAGGAGAGCTCCAAGGGCTCCTTTTGGAGCGCTGTTTGCAGGGCCCCAAGAGAGGGGCTTCAGTCCCAGCAATGGTTCATCCTGGCCGCACTTGGCATCAGCAGCTTTCTTTGGCAGGGTGAGAACAGGGATGTTGTGCCACGGAGGGAACAGAAACAGTTCCCAGGGCTGCTGCTCCAGAAAGCAGGAGCTGGTTGGGCAGCAGCAGTGCCTGGAGCAGACAGTGTTTGTGATGAGCTGCAGAGGAGCTGAGCCCAGGGGCTGTTGCCAAGGCCGAGGCCCAAGGAGCATTTCTCAGCTGGCAGGGCGGCCTGAGAAGGGCAGGGGGGAATGCAGCAGCAGAGGGCCCATGGAACCAAGGGCCCATTGTGACACTGTGGGGCCTCATGGTCTCACAATGGTGCCAAAGGTCCATTGTGACATTGCAAGGCCTCATGGAACCATGGAGACACCATCAGGACAATTTACAGCCTCGTGGAACCAAGGAGACCATTGTGACACTGTGAGGCCTCATGGAACCAGTGAGACCACTGTGACCCTGGGGGTCCCCACACAACCAAGAGGACCATTGTGATACTGTGGGGCCTCATGAAACCAAAATGCCTTTGTGACACTGCAGGGCTGCATGGAACCAGAGGTCCATTGTGACATTGTGGAACCTCGTGTCATCAGGGGTCCATTGTGACATTGTAGAGCCAAAGGAGACCATTATGACACAGCATGTCTGCATGGAAAGTTGGGACCATTGTGACATTGTGGAACCCCATTGAACCAATGGTTGATTGTGACACTGCAGGGCTTCATGGATCCAAAGCTCCAGGGTGACACAGAGGAGCATCCAGTCATCAATGGTCCATTGTGACACTGTGGAGCCAAAGGAGACCATTGTGACACTGCAAACCCCCAGGGTCCAAAGGTCCATTGTGACATTGCAGGGCTTATGGAACAGAGGAATCCCGTGACATTGTGGGGCCTGTGGAACCATGGAGACCATTGTGACACTGCAAGGCATCGTGGAATAAGTGGGACCATTTTGAAACTGCAGGGCCTTCTGGAACCTAGGGGCCACTGTGACATTGTGGGACCCCATCAAACCAAGGGTCCATTGTGACACTGCAGGACTTTGCCATTGTGACACTGCTGGACCCCATAGAAACCAGTCACCATTATGGCACTGTGGGGCCTCACAGATCCAAGGCACCATTGTGACACTTTGGGGCCCACAAAACCAAGGGAGCACAGAACACGTGTGGCTGCTTTGGCCTCCCATGGTCTGTCTGACTGGACCAGCCGACTTTGACATGTTGAGGGTCTCTTCTCATCTGCTGTTGAAGCACTGGGGCTCTGTGCTTTCCTTCCTATGGAAAAGAACTGTCCTTCTCCTCCAGGCACCCTGGCCAGATTTGGGATTTCACTTCCAAATTTCCTTATATCCAGGGATTATTCCAATAGGAATATTGTCAGGACAGGTCTGGCTGTCAACGGTTCCACAATGGTCACCTCTCATCTGTCCCCAAAACACTGGGGAAAGCTCCATGCTTTCCTTCCTATGGGAAAGAATTGTCCTGCTTCTCCAAGTGCCCATGGCTGAGACTGGGTTTCCACCTTCAAAATTCCCTTAATTGAAAGACTGCTTCCAGACAAAATCTGCAATTCTTGAGAAGTCTGCCTGGCCATGGCCTACTTAGGCTCTCACCTGCCTTCCAAACACTGGAGCTCTGTGCTTTCCTTCCTATGGGAAAGAGCTGTCCTTCTTGGCCAGGTGCCCATGGCCAGAATTGAATTCCTGCTCCAACACTGCCTTACTGTGAGACACTGGAGGAGATTGTTGGCTCAAAACATTTTGTGTGTGGGAGAGAGGAAGGGGCAGGTCCAGCCCTGCCCTGCCCTGGAACCCCAATCCCCCCAGAGCCTCTATCCCAGCCCAGCAGTGGCTGCCAGTCCCTGGCACAGCACAGGCAATGCTCCACAGCCACCTCTGCAGCCCCCAGCCCAGCTCCTGAGGGACCAAATGCGCCCAAGTCCCACCTGGGGGAAGGGCCCAGGGAGACCAAGGGGTATTGAAGGCTGACCACAAGGCAAGCACACATCTTGACCCTGCATCCTCTTGGAATTTCCATCTGAACACTGCTGGAATCCAGGAGTTGGAAGCTCTGTGTGTGCTTCTCTAAATCTTATTTGTCTTTTTCTTATTCCCTCTTCTTGCAAAATTTGAGTAACTTAAAATGGAACAGGCTTACAGTTTGTGAAGTTGAATGAGCAAAGTTAATGTTATGAGAAGTGTTTCTTGTTGATTGAATGTTGTATTAAACCTTTGGCCAAAGTTTCTCTGATATTCTAAAGTTGCCAGTAAAGTTCCTGTTTTGTTGTTTAGAGCTCCTGAGAATCACTTGCTGATATTTATCCAGTGTGTTCTACTCAGTGTACACAAACAATTGTAATTCCTTTTAAATGTCTCCTTGAGAGAGTTTTTTAGTGGATGTGGGTCAGGGCTTGTGTGTGCTGCTTGGCCCAGCCCAGGCAGGGCTTTTCCAGCCACATTCCACACTCCATTGCCCAGCTGGAGCCACTGGTGCCTCTGAGTTGTGCTGCCCCAGCCCCAGGGATGCTCTCCTTGTCTGCCCATTTCCCCACGGTCTCTGGGCAGGGATGGCCTCACTGGGGGCTGCTGACATCCTCAGCAACTTGCAGAGGCTGCTGCTGAATTTCCCTGCTCCAGAGGCTTGTTCAGCCTTCAGCTCTTCAGTGCAGGAATTCAGTGTCCCAGGGCTCATGAACATTCAGAACACCTGAACAAGCCAAGCCTCTGGGAATAATTTAAGTGTTCAAATCTTTTGTGGTTAATTCAACACATTTTAGAAGCCTATTCAATGTGAATACACTATATTTAAAAAGACAGCAAGTAAATATTTTTAGATCTTGTAATTCATTGGTTTTTTACTGGTAATTCATTGATGTGTCCAATCTCCAATTGACACTGAGTACAAGTATCTCCTCATGCAGTTAGAACAGATATGAAAATCAAGACCCCTCACGGCTGACAATCAATCAGACTCTGTCCCTACCCCCAGCCGACCATTTCCCCCATCCAAGCCCTGGCACTCAGAGCAGCCTTGTGCAAATCTGAGCTCCCTCCAGCCCAGGCTGCACCTGCAGCTTTCAGCTCCCTGGCTCCAACTCCCACCCGCTTTCCTTGGAGAAGGAGCTGCCCGAGACACAGAGGGATGTTCATTTCTTGTCAGCCAACAAATCCAAGGGAAGGCACAGCTCCATCAAGTGCAAAAGTCATTCTTCCCCGTGGCTCTGGCCTGCCCCTGATCCCCCCAGCCCGTCCTGTTTCCTTCATCCCTGCATTGCCAGGGACTCTCTGGGACAAGGGAGCTCTGCTCTGGCTATGGAGGGAGGTGCAAGTGCAGCCCCTGGAGTGGCAACCACAACTCATCAGGTTTGTGTCCTTTGGGGATCAGGAACTGCTGAGACTCAGAGGCAC
The DNA here is from genome assembly GCF_023055355.1 of Agelaius tricolor. NCBI lineage: Eukaryota > Metazoa > Chordata > Aves > Passeriformes > Icteridae > Agelaius > Agelaius tricolor. The sequence goes on from NW_027269345.1 coordinate 174,347, forward strand.
AGAAAGTTTCTCTTCATGGCCAACAGACCATGGTTGAACAGGACACAATTTAGTAACAATCATACTCTTCCCTGAGCTATGTGCAACTTCCCAGCAGTGCCTGATGAGTCCACCACCCACAAGTGATTTTCATACTAAAATTAATTTTTGACAAACATTGTTCCGTGACAGATATAAAAACAATTAAGTTCTTGTATCAGGATGCTCATCCTGGAGTGGGGGCAAAACAGCTCCAACAATTCCTGATTTGCAAAGCTGTCAGTGGTGGATGGAGAAGGGAGGCCAGGCTGCTCTGGTGCTGAGGAAATGCTGAAACCAGCCTGACTCATTTCATCTCCTCCTGTCCTGGCTGATCTCCCCTCTTTCCCCTTCCACCCATTGGCTTTTGTCTCCCACCAGGCCCCCGGTGAAGAGCCTGGCTCTGTGTTCTCCATCCCCTCCTCACTGGCACTGCCAGGCTGGGATGAGGAGCCCCTCAGCCTTCCCTGCTCTGGGCTGGACAAGCCCAGATCCCTCAGCCTCTGCTCACAGCCCAAGAGCTCCAGCCCCACCTTGGAGGCCCTTCCCAGACCCTGCTGCAGCTGCCAGACATCTTTCCTGCCCTGGGCAACCCAACCCAGGCCACAGTGACCTGGATAATCCACGTCCTTGATGTCCTGGTCACACAGCCCTGGCCCCTTGTCCCCATGTCAGGCTCTGGGGTGGATCCTGTGGAACATCCTTTGGTGGAGGCTGTGGCTCCAGGTGGGCCGGGGGGATCCCGGGGGACAGGGACCCTGCTGGGCATGGACAGCATTGGACTTGTTGGGAGAAACTGTGAGGGGGAGCTGGGGCGGAGTGACCAACCCAGTGACCTGACACAGCCCTGCTGGGAAGGCACAGCCTGCTCTGTGATGTCATCGTCTGCTCTGTGATGTGACATCTGCCCTGTGATGTCACAGCTGGCTCTGTGATGTCACAAAGGCAGTCTGTGATGTCATAGCTGATCAATGACCTCACATAACCCACTCTGTGATGTCATAGCCCACTCTGTGACCTCATGTTACCAGATGATCAATTGTTTCCACCAGGTGAGCTGACACCTGGAGCTTGTTCTCCAAAACACCAGGCCTATGGAAACCACACAAGGCCCATTGTGTGAGAAGGGGAACTGGAAGTTCAGCAGCCTCAGGGTTCTGCCAGCTCAGCCAGGCCCACTGGAACATTGGGGTCCACGACCAGCAGGGACCACCAGAGAGACCCCCAGGACAGAAGAATGCATGGGTACAAGGGAGGGGCAATATGTTAATGATTTTGGGGAAATTATTATCATATGCATGTTTAGTCCAGGACAATCAATGAATATGTGTGCAAAATACAGAATATAAACAGAAACTTTCCTGTACTCAGCATGCAGGGCTTTGAGAGGAGCTCTCCCCCGTGCATCCAGCTGAATAAAGAATGCTGCTTCTTAATGCTACACTGGGGTTAAGGAGTTTTCTGTTTCACGGAATTTTTGGTAACTCTCCCACTGCCAAGGAAAGCTCTGTCTGCTGCTGTTCACAAACAGAGAAGGGCTGGGGGCAGATGTGGGGCTCAGAGGCTGCCTGGGGCACAGTGACCATGAAATAATCAAGTTTTCCATGTTCTGTGAAAGAAGGAAGGGCAGCAACAAAACTTCTGCACTGGAATTAGGAAGGGCAGACTTTGGCCTGTTTAGGATGCTGATTTGGGGAATATAAAATCAGGTACTGAATTATTTTAAGGGAAACACCCCTTAAAAACAAAGGGGTCCAGGAAGAACACACATTTCAAGAAGGTAATTTAAGGGGGAAGGAGCAGCCTGTCCCAGTGTGACAAAAGATGAGCTGGTAAGGACAATGACTGGCCTGGCTGCCCATGGAGCTTTTGTGGGAACTTGGGGGATAAAAGGACTGGCAACTCAGGAAGCATTTAAGGATTTTGATGGGTTATTCAGAAAGAAAAGTTGAGATGTGAAAGCTCAATTAGAACTTAACCTGGTGGCTTCTGTAAAAAAAGAGGTTTTTATAAAAAAAAAGTTATCGCAAAAGTAGGGAGAAGAAGAACCTCTAGTATTTATTAGATGCAGTGGGGAATACAGTAACTAAAGATAAGGAAAGGGCTGAGCTACTTAACATCTTGTTTGTCTCAATTATCAATATTAGGACAGGTTGTCCTCAGGACAAGTGCTCTCCTGAGCTGGTAGATGGGCACAGGGAGCAGAACAGCCCCCTGGAATCCAGGAGGAAGCAGCTGCTGACCTGCTGAGCCACTCAGATGCTCACAGGTGTATGGGATCAGATGGGATCCATCCCAGGGGGATGAGGGCGCTGTGGATGAGCTCCCCAGGCTGCTCTCCATCATTTACCATCAGTCCTGGCTCAGCAGGGAGGGCCCAGAGCACTGGAGGTGCCAGTGTGAGCCCATCCCCATGAAGGGCTGGAAGGAGGAGCTGGGGAACTCCAGGCCTGTCAGCCTGACCTGGGTGCCCGGCAAGGTTATGGAACAGATCACCTTGAGTGCCATCACAGGGCACCCACAGGATGGCCCAGGGATCAGAGCCAGCCAGCGTGGATTTAGGGGTGGCAGGTCCTGCCTGACCAACCTGGTCTCCTTTTATGCCCAGGTGACCCAGCTGTGGATGTGGGAAAGGCTGTGGATGTTGTTTGCCTGGACTTCAGAAGAACCTTTGACACTGCAAGCCACAGAATTCCCTGGAAAAGCTGCAGCCCACAGCTTGGATATGTTCACCCTTCCCGGGGTAAAGAGCTCACTGGAGGTTGGGACCAGAAAGTGATAAGGATGGTGTTGCATCCAGTGTGTGTCCAGTCTCCAGTGCTGTCTCCCAAGGGTCTGTGTTGGGCCCAGTCGTGTTTATGATCTTCAGTGACAATGTGGGTGAGGGGATTGAGTCCACCATTAACCAGTTTGCAGATGACACCAAGCTGGGTGTGAGTGTGGATTTGCTGGAGGGTAGGAGGGCTCTGCACAGGGCCCTGGACAGGCTGGATCCAGGGTCCAAATCCAACAAGGTGAGGTTTAACAAGACAAATGCTGGGTCCTGCACTTTGGCCACAACAACCCCTGCAGTGCTACAGGCTGGGGACAGAGTGGCTGGAGAGCAGCCAGGCAGAAAGGGACCTGCAGGGACTGATGGACAGCAGGCTGGACATGAGCCAGCAGTGTGCCCAGGTGGCCAAGAAGGCCAATGGCTCCTGGCCTGGCTCAGGAATGGTGTGGCCAGCAGGACCAGGGCTGCTGTGCCAGCACTGATCTGCCCCCAGCTCTGCACACAGACATTGCTGCTGCAGCTCCAGAGAAGGCAACACAAGGGCATCTCTGCAGAAAACTTTTCTGGAACATCCTTTAGTCCCTTAATAGTCACCAAGAGCGCAGCCCCTCATTGACACAGTCTGTGGCCACAGGGAAGGTGGAGAGAAACAAAATGAGAAATGGCACAAACAATGACATGTTTTTGTGGACAATATGAAAAAAGTAAAACAAGGGAAAAGACCTCCAAAATGAAACTAACAAGAAGTATCAAAATTGAATTTTATTACAAGTGATTTGCAGAAATTGGCCAGCACCTTAATGTTTCTGAAACCATCCAGTCATCAATGTCCACACTGCAGCCTTGAGCTCCTGGTTCCTCAGGCTGTAGATGAGGGGGTTCAGGGCTGGAGGCACCACCGAGTACAGAACTGACAGGGCCAGATCCAGGGATGGGGAGGACATTGAAGCGGGCTTCAGGTAGGAAAACAGACCAGTGCTGAGGAACAGGGAGACCACAGCCAGGTGAGGGAGGCAGGTGGAAAAGGCTTTGTGCTGTCCCTGCTCAGAGGGGATCCTCAGCACAGCCCTGAAGATCTGCAGATAGGAAAAAACAATGAACACAAAACAGCCAAATATGAAACAGGCACTTACAGCAAGAAGCCCAAGTTCCCTGAGGTAGGATTTGGAGCAGGAGAGCTTGAGAATCTGGGGCACCTCACAGAAGAACTGGCCCAGAGCATTGCCATGGCACAGGGGCAGGGAAAATGTATTGGCCGTGTGCATGAGAGCATTGAGAAAGGCACTGGCCCAGGCAGCTGCTGCCATGTGAGCACAAGCTCTGCTGCCCAGGAGGGTCCCGTAGTGCAGGGGTTTGCAGATGGACACGTAGCGGTCGTAGCACATCACAGTCAGGAGGAAATACTCTGATCCAAGGAAGAAGAAAACCAGAAAGAGCTGTGCAGCACATCCAGTGTAGGAGATGTTGCTGGTGTCCCAGAGGGAATTGTGCATGGCTTTGGGGACAGTGGTGCAGATGGAGCCCAGGTCAGTGAGGGCCAGGTTGAGCAGGAAGAAGAACATGGGCGTGTGCAGGTGGTGGCCGCAGGCTACGGCGCTGATGATGAGGCCGTTGCCCAGGAGGGCAGCCAGGGAGATGCCCAGCAAGAGGCAGAAGTGCAGGAGCTGCAGCTGCCGCGTGTCTGCCAATGCCAGCAGGAGGAAGTGCCTGATGGAGCTGCTGTTGGACATTTGCTGGGGCTGCACATGGGCACCTGTTCATGGAAAAAGGACAGTGAAGTGTTGGAGCAGATACCTGTAACTGAAATCAAAGCCTTTTCCCATATACCCTCCTCTGTAACACACAGACATGGTGTTTAGTATTTTCAAGATCTGGGGTTTTCTTTTTAAGCTCCCTCCATGTCTCTCCTGATATGCTTGGATATCAGAAACGCTCAGCAATTCTGCTGCATTTTTGGAAAACAGAGCAAGTTCTGTGAGGCGAAGTGATGAGTGGAGAGTGAGGGGAGATGGTCTGACCTTCTGACCTGTTCAGAATTTCTCTGGGTTTTAACCTTGCTCAGGTGGAGGCTGATCACCTTCCCATGCTCCCCCTTTAAAATGTCACCAGGCACTGCTGAGAGCAGATGGATCCAGCACAGCCCAGCTCCACATTTGCAGCCAAGGACTCACATTGCTCATTTCAACCCAGCAGCATTTTCAGTGTCACAACACCTCTGCCTTTGCCCATCAATCTCATAACTCAGGGATGCTCTAGGACAGGTTTGCACCCTGGATTGGAGCTCCCAGCTTGGACTGAAATCTCAGGGACACTTCCAAGTGTCCTTCTGATGGCATTGGATGGTGGGAGATACAGCTCCTTCCCTGGCTGCACTGACAGCATTGCCCAGAGCCGGGCACTGGGGACAGCGTCACCCTGAGCCAGCTGTGCCCCCTGCCAGAGCCCCCAGGGCCGGGCAGCTGCTCCCAGCCCTGTGCTCTGCAGAGGGAACTCGGCCCGGGGCTGCAGAGCTGCCCCACGGCTCTGCTGCAGCTCTGCCTGCACAGGAGGGGCTGCACGCCTTGGAGCCCCAGCCCTGAGGGCAGAGGCTTGGCTGGGCCACAGGAGGGAGGGGGCTTGTTCAGAGGGAGGGGCTGCACTGCAGGGGCTCCTGTGGGCATCTCTAAACTCTCCCTGCCACAGCATTGCTGGGGTTTGTTTTCTCTCATTGCCTGATCTTCTCTCTGCTTCCTGCAGATTTTCCTCCTGCAGGTGTTTCCCTGAGCCTGATCTCTCCCTGCCAGCACTCACAGACCCCAAATCTCTGTGCACTCTCCTTGGCCCCACAGAACCCTGCCTGTTTGCAGGGCACTGGCTGGGGGCAGGTTCTGTTTGCAGCTTGGAGAAAGGACAGCTCAGACTGAGCCTGATGGCTCCAGCAAAGGTGATGCTGCTGCTGTCCATGGGCAGAGTGGCTGAAAGCACATTAGGGATCTCCTGTGAACCTATTGGTCACTAAAAGGAACAGTTTGGATGTCTCAAGCACTTGTCAAAATTCATAAATAGATATTCATATAATTCTTTTATATTTATCCCCTCTCCCTTCCATTCTCCAAAAATACAAAACTGAACACAAAAGTTCTTGGAAATTTCCCATTTTCAATAAAATCCTTGCCTTGGAAATATTATATGTCTGATCAGAAGCCCTCAGTATGTCAGAGCTTCATTTCACCTCCCCTGCCCCAGAAATACTCAGACTTGTACTCACAGAGTCTGTAGGCATTGGGATGTTGCAGCTTGAGGAGATGGCTCCAGGAGCTGCAGCTGCATTGTCCTGCAGCCAGAGATTCCTGTGCCAAGGGCTGGCAGTGATTGTGCCCCAGGCACTTCTCAGCCCCTTCCCAGCCCTGCCTGATTGAAGCTCTCTGTGCCTCTGTGCTGTGCCCGGGCTGGCTGCAGGCAGTGCCCCAGCCCTGCTGGGCTGGCACAAGAGCTGCTCATCAAGAGAAATGTGCTTTTGAAGCTCTTCTTGGTGACCAGGAGCTGCCTCTGTGCCAGGAGCCCAGCCCAGCTCAGCAGCACAGACACAGCACAAGGACTTTAATGAGCCTCTGGGCCTTTGTGCTCAGGCCCTGAACATCAGTCCCTGAGAGGCAGCTGAAGAAACCTCTCCAGAACTCCAAGGCAGAATCCAACTCCAAACTTTCTTGGACTTTTAATTGCTCCCACTGAGGGACACGACAGAGAAAGTGTCCCCAGGCCCCAGGCAGAGCAGAGAACTGCAGGCAGTGATGACAGGTGGGGACAAAGAGAAGCCAAGTCTTGGTGTCCTGGGGCACAGCAGGGTCTGTGCCAGCAAGGGCTGGGAGGAGACACCTTGTCCTGAGGCCCTGGGGCCTCCTGGCCCAGCCCCAGCCAGGCTGGGCACTGTCAGCCCCTTGTGCTGCCCTCAGCATCCCCCCCTAGCCCACATCCCAGTGGCCTCAAGGATCTGCTGCAAGGAGTCCCTGGGGAGCCTTGCTCAGCAATGGCCCTGGGGGCTCCTGAATGCTCCCTGCAGGGACTGCAGGTTTTTCAAAGGACTTGGGGTTTGGCTTTGGCCTTGGAGTCTCTGAGAGCTTTGTGCAATCATGGACTCCAATTATCTGCTGTAATTAGTCTCTGGAGAGGCTCTGTCAGTAACACCACTCAGTGGGGCTCATTAATGCTTCAAGGTACTTCAGTTCTTTGAAGGTACTTGGTGTTTCCCTTTGGATCAGGACTCTGTGAGAGCTTTGTGCAATCATGGCCCCAATTATCTGCATTAATGAGTCCCTGGAGAGCTTTATACTGACACTCAGTGGGGCTCATTCATGCTCTGAGACACTCAAGGTGTTGAAGGTACTTTGCATTTTCCTTTCCACACTGAGTGTCTGAGAGGTTTTTGTGCCATCCTGGCCACCAATTCTCTCCTCCAAGGAGTCCATGAGGAGCCTGTGTTGGACAGGGACCTCAGTGGGAGCCATGAATGCCTGGAGACACTTTGGGTGTTTTCTCTGACTCTGACTCCAGGCAAGGTTTGTGCAATCTCCTCCCAGGCCCTGAGGTTCCAGGGCTCAGCTCCAAATGCACAGTGAGGCTCATGAGGATCAAGCAAGTCCTGCCAAACCATGGCTCTGCCTTGATTTCCCTCTGCTCCTGTGCAGTTCATTAGGAGGGTTTCCTTTGAAAGTTATGGAGAAATAGCTCAAAGAGCTTCTAGGAAATATGTATTCCTATTTTAAAGGGTGTCTTTCATTGCTTTTCTTATTACACAAGAGGTGACTGCAGCATTCAGTGACTGATATTGATACAGGGACTGTCCTAAGGAGGTCTGGCCTGCTCAGAGAAGCTGTGCCTTGAGCTCTGAGCCAGTGTGGACAACCTTGCTCCACATTCCCCAAGCCCATGGTGTCTCTCCTCACTCACCTGGGAGCTGCTTTGCTTGGAGAAGTGGCTGCACTCAGGCAAAGAGGGATTTTCCTTCTTTGAGTTTTGAAGCCATCTAAAACTCCTGAGTTTCCCCATTGCAAACAGACATCCTCCTCAAGTGTGTGCCAAGCCCAGGGTGCCACCAAGAGCACTCCAGACCTGCCCTGGGCCAGCTGTGAGGGTGGATCATCATCCCAACAGGCAGTGGGCCATTGCAAGGGGCTGTTGCCATGGACACTGCAGGGACCCCACTGCTGGCTTTGGGTGCCATGGCAACCGCCATCAGTTCAGGTTTCCTTGGAAAGCAGCCCAAGGAGCCATTTCTGCAGCCAGGTTCCATGGCCCCTTGCCTGCAGAGCTGCTGCTGCCCTGGGCTGCCATGGCAACCCTGAGGACAAAGCGGTGCCGGGGCTGTTCCAGGTACAATTGCAGTGACACTCGTTGGTGCCACCAGGTGCCATGGCAACGGCCACGGGGACCCGTTCCTTAGATTGGTGCCAAGGCAACCAATGCCCGGAGCCGGACCTTGCTCAGGGCTGGTGTCAGTGCCCAGAGCCAGAGGGGATCCCTTGCTGGGGCTGTGCCATAGCCACCTGCCCTGTGCCGCGCTGGCCGCTCGGGCACCAGGAACCAGCAGCCAAGGGCACTGCCAGGGCCAAAGGCCAGGTCAGCAGGACAGAAAGGGGCAGGGCTGGGCACTGTTTCCATGGCAACCAGCACTGGGGGGGGCACCGGGGTCACCTGTCCTGGCAGTTGCCATGGAAAGCCCTGGCAGGCACTGAGGGCACAGCCCCTGGCACTGAGACACTGCTGGGCCGGGTGCTGAGCACAGCGCTGAGCACGCAGAGATGGTTTTGTTCTTGCTGAGCTGCAGCACAGCCAAGGCCTGTCCTGCCCCTCGTCCAGCCACGCTGGGGAGGGGCTGGGGCTGCGGGGGAGCTTGGCAGGGGACACAGCCAGGACAGGTGACCCCAACTGACCCCGGGCACACCCCAGACCAGAGCACATCATGCTCAGGGTATGAAGGGGGGGAACAAGGAGGAAGGGGGAATTTTGGAGGGAGGCTTTTTGCCTTCCCAGGTAACACTTAGGCAAGAGGGGGCACTGTTTCACCAGTGGGCAGGGTCACTACCAAAGACACAGACACAAACTGAAGGAATTGTGGCATTTATATCATGCACAGCTGCAAAGAATTACAAAAGGATAAGCTCAGCAAAGCACATCATCATTAGCAAAAAATTACAAAAGAAGCTCAGCAATCCTTCAGAACTCATCATGACATTTTGATGACTAACCCCTTGGTGAAACACTAGAGGTGTTTGTGGCAGACAAAGATTCTGGCTGACTATCAAGGTACACCTTACAGACACCTGTAGTACTTTAGTGACACCGTTCTTCATCCATTTTTCTCAATCTCATTGGAGTTAGGAACAAGAATTCTGTTGTCCATGGAGCTGGCACCTTTTTAATTCCAGAATAATGTCCCCAGGCCCTTTGCTGTTCAGCTTTACCATGCTGTCTGTGGCTAACAAGGCCTGGGGGGGCCCTTTCCCCTCGGGCTGGAAGGGGCCGGGTCCCAGTCCCTGAGGGGCACCCGGGCTCCTGGATGCAATTCCTGTGCAAGTCCCTCAGTGTCACAGCAGCCTTCCCATGGAGCCCCGTGGATCACAGCATTTGCCAAAGGGGCCCTTGGGGCAAACAGGGAGATTTGGTGTGGCAGCATGTGGAAAACAATATCCTGTCAGATCTACTTGTTCTCACACACAATCCTTGGCTGCAGGGACACATTCCCATTGTTCCTGCCCAGGTTTCAGGACTCAGAGTTGTCTTTCCCAGGAGCTGCTCCTTCAGATGCCTCGGGAGGGCCATTTGGCCTCTGGACCCACACTCTGGCTCCATTATTAGGGCTGCTGGATCCAAACCCTTTATCTCCACAAACGGTGGTGATTGGAGCTGGAGCTCCTTTTTTCACAATCGTTCCTAAAATTGCAATATCAATAATTGTGCTACCCTGTCATGGGGTTGACTAATCCAATCTTGTTCACTATTGTTTTAACAGAATTACTGTAATTTCTCCTGGATATTCTGCATCAATTCCTCCTGCCATGACATGAACACTTTGCAAGGCCAAGCTCCAAGGGAGCAGTTACCAAAGCAAAGTGTCCTGGAGGAATCTGAATTCCTGTTTCAGTACTGATAGCTCTCATTTGCTTTGAATTTCTCCTCATTAATTCCAAAGCATGAAGGCCCAGCCCTGCAGCCTCTGGGCTGGCCCTGCCAGGGGCCATCACAGCCAGAACAATTTCCCAGGCAGCCCAAGTCTCACTGCCCATGGTTGGATTTGCAAATTGGGGGCAGCCGTGCACAGCCAGGGGGTTTCCATTTCCCCCCTGGGCCATTGTTAAGGGCATGGAGCACATCTGGGAGATGGGTTCTCCATGGGCAAAGGTTCCCATCTCCTCATTTTTTCAACTGCTCTTTTAACAACCCCTCCACCCGTTCAACCAATCCTGCAGCTTGTGCATAGTCTGGTACATGAAAAACCCTGCAGGCTTAATCACTGTATTTTTCACAGCAACAGACAAAGCACTCTGCATCACAGTATCAGCAAACCCTGGGAAAATAGCCAATTTCATCCCTTCCTCCTTTTTTCATTGTCTACAATCTCACAACGTTGACCACTGACATTAGGGCCCTGGCCAATCCTGTTCTGTAGGGTATTTAGAGTTACATCCCTGAGCAGCCAAAGCTACCAAATTAGTATTGTCAGCACTATTTCACATTAATATTATTTCATATGTAGATATACATATTGATATATATATATAGACAGATAGATACAGACATATATATATAATATATATAATATATATAAATATACAAATATACAAATACATATATACATATATTAAGGTCTTATTATACAATAAATACATATAGTTATTTAGTATATTGATATTTCACTGGCACAAATGCAGCTGAGCTCAAGATTAAAACCTTCTTCTCTTGCTCCATGTGGGAGCATTCCAACAATACTTGTTCCTTCTGAAGGTGCTGTTTCCATTGGACTCTTAACAAATTCATCTTTGTCTGCCCAAACCCACAAGTCCTTTTCCTTTTCCATGTGCAATTTTTGGATGCATTTGAAGCCATCCAGGGCTGCAGCTTCTTTTACCCGACTGCCCCACTGCTCCCACGGGGCTCCAACCTCAGCCCACTCCAGAGCCAGGGAACTCCAGGGAAGGGCTTCCCATCTGGGAATTTCTGATGGCACTGATTCCTCACATTGACATTGAACAAGTGACATTTTGTTGGGATCTGGCCAGACTGAGCCAGTTTGGTTTGACCAGTGGCCAAAGTCAGAACCAAAGACACAGACTCCAACTGAAGGAATCAGTGTCATTTCCTGCAGTTCAGAGCAGCAAAGAATCACAAAAGGAGCGGCTCAGCAATGCACCCAATCATCCCCACCAAAGATTGCCTGCAGTGATTGAGAAAGATCCAGCCCCAGTTACCCTCAGCCTTTACCATCGCCCAGACCCACACAGCAGCTGGGGAAGCTGTCACAGCCAAGGGCTGCAGAGCCACTCCTGGGCACTGGCAATTCCTGCAGGTGCCTCCAGCCACAGCTGAGGCTCCAACCCCGCTGGGAGAGGGCCCAGCTCTGACAGTGCTGAATGGACAAACTGACAGCACTGCTAGTGTGCCAACATCTGCTTTCATCCTCCTCTTGGCTCCCTCCCAAAGGCTGGCCAGGCCTCAAGGAGGAGCCAAGGGAGGTGACTTTGATCCTTCAGCCCCACACAAGGCCAGATGTCAGATTTCATGCCCTTGTCTGGCTTCTAAATACACAAAGGTCCATCCATGTTTCACTAATGAGTGGCTACATCTATCACAGTGCTAATGACCATGCATATTTCATTAGGGAGCAGATACAAAGATAACCTTTGGTTGGAAGGTTCATCCAGAGGCCACCTTGGGCTCAGGGCCTGCTGTCCAGGCCTCACTCAGGGCTGCTGTCCAGGCCTTGGCACTTCAGGGACGTGCTTTAGTGCTGGGCTTGGCACTGCTGGGTGACCAGCTGCACTGGGTGAGCTCAGAGGGCTTTTCCGAGAGAAAGGATTCTGTGATTCCATGATTCTATCCACTGCATTCAGCTGGGGCTATTTTAGCAGCATTACTTTGCTCCAAAAGTTCCCTCTTGCCCAGCTCCTGTGGCCTGAGGCTTCAGCTCCTTCAGCTCCTGGTGCTGAGCTGCTCATGCTGAACAAGACGACTCGGAGAGAAGAACACAGTCCATCCAATTCCTTCTGGGACACGGAGAGGGGAGGCTGTGCAAACAGGAGCATTGTTTGCTGTAGCCTCCTCTCTGCCCTTCACGCCTTTCAGCGCTTTGAACCAGCCCAGAGCTTTCTCCAAGAGTGCAATGGAGCAGCTGTTCCTGCTCCTGGCTCTGGCTCTCTCCAGTCTCTGCCCTTGCCTGCTTCTGTCCCTCTTGCTGTGCCCTCTGTTCCCCCAGGGCTGGCTGGCTGCTGCCCAGGACTGTGGCACTGGCCCAGATCCAGTGCTCCAGACCCTCCTTTCTGTGCCCTTGGAGCTGCCTGGGCACAGCAGCCTTTTCCATCTGCAAGCTCCCCATGGACAGGGAGTGCCCAGCTCCGTTCCTTGCACAGCCTCCAGGAGCCCAGGGCTGCCATCTCAAGTCCCTGCTGGCACTGGGGGCTCCCAGGTGCCTCAGGCTGCTGTGACACTGCTGCACACGGGAGGGAACAGGGGCAGGGGCTGTGCTGAAAGTCAGCTCCATCTGCTGCTGCTGCTGCTGCTGCTGCTGCTGTGGGGTCATTTGTGCAGCCCTGGCCCAGAGTCAGGGATCAGATGCTGCCAGTCTCTTCCAGCCCTGGCTGCTCAGAGTTTGGGCCTTGGAGCCTCAGGTGGCCAAAGGCAGCTGCTGCTGGGCCCTCTGTGTGCCCGTGTTCAGCAGTGCTGCTCCATCAGTCTGTGCCCAGCAACGGGGAAAAGCCTCAGCCCTGCAGGGCCAGGAGCTGCTGGGCTCTGCCTGAGCAGCTCAGCCAGCAGGAAGGGAGCTGCTCCACATGGGAACCAGGAGCAAAGGACATTCTTTTTATAGGACATGTTTTCTATTTAAAGGAAAAAAAAAGGAAAAGGGGAAAAAAATAGGTAAATTGTAAAAGATAAGAATAAAATCCAAGTGTTAGTGAAAAAACATAACATAATGTTAGTGAAAAAAACAAAACATAAATGCAAAGTTACATTCTTTGCATTAAGAGGTACATGATCTTTTGAAAAAGAGAACTCAGTTATTTACATTGTAAATGTACTGATGGCATGGATCCATCTTACTGACCTCAGCAGCCTTTTAAAAGGTTTTGGGCTTTGTTTCCAACATTGGTATTTGAAATTGTGGTCGAAGCAAGAGGAAATTGCTTTGTGCCCTTCCAGCTCCAAGCAGGACTGGGAATGGAAACTCTGTCAAAGCCCAAATCCTTTAGAAGATGCCCTTCCTTCTCAGCCTGGAAATGAGCTGCACATTCCCTTTGAAACTGTCAGGGATTTCTTAGAGACACAAAGTCCCTCTTAGTGCTTTTTGCTCTGGTTTGGCAGTGCAGAAGGGCAATTCTCCATCCACCAGCTCCAGACTGCACTGCCTCAGGAACACGGCCCACTCACCAGCTTTGGCCCACTCGTGGCACTTCTAGAGGAGGAAGAAAGTGCAACTGCAAATTCCAGCCAATCAAGAAGGAAGAATGGGACAGACAAAACAGCCTGTACAGATCCAGGCGTTCAGCTGGGACTGTGGAGTATTTAGGTCCTTGCCAATTGGATGTGTGTCCCCAGCTGCAATCTCTGGGCCTGCAGCAGAGTCTCACTCACCTGCCAAAGCAGAAAGCTCAGGCGCTGTGCTCACAACGGGCTCGTCTGATGCAGAGCTGTGAGAGCAATGTGAGGGCAGAGCCAGCCCAGCTGGGCCCAGGGCTGAGCCCAGCAGAGCCCTGGCAGAGCCCAGAGCAGCCTCAGCAACCACAGAGCCCGGCTGCAAGGAGAGAAAGCAGAAACCGCCCGTCAGCTGAGGGCTCCTGTGCCCTTGTGCCAAGGCCTGCGGTGCCCAGGCCGTGCTGGCTGTGCCCAGAGCTGTGCCCAGAGCTGCCCATCCCTGCTGCCTTTGGCAGCAGAGCAGGAGGGCAGGACATGTGCCCAGCCTGCAGCCAGCCACGGCACATCCAGCCCTCAGCAGCTGCCCAGAGCAGGATGCTCCTGTGCTCGCTGCCATCTCCCAAAAGCTCTGATCCCACCCTGCCAAGCACACAGGGACCCACCTCACGCCAGCCACGGCTGCAAGAAAAGCTGCTCCCAAACCATTTCCTCAGCCTTCTCCAAGGCCACCACGCCACAGCTGCTCCCAAGCACTTCCCCATCCACACTGGACCACCTAGAACGCTTCCTCTGGAAAAACAAACAACACATTCTTGAAAAGAGATTAGATGCAAAAAGAGAAAACAAGAAAAACGGGAAAAACTCTTATCTCTGTCAGGGCCTTGAGGAAGGCCCAACTCCTACATGGTAGGGAAAAACCCAGCCATGGCTGAGGGAAGCCCACACTTTCTCTCTTCCCCCCTGCACTGCCCCCAAAATCATGGTGATCCCAAAGCAAACAAGGGAGGCTGAGCAGCCCAAGCCCTTCCTTGCCTGCACAGCAAAGCAGCCCCTGCACAGGTTCTGGAGTCCCACCTCTGCTCCCACCATGGGGCTTTGTTTGTGTCGGGCTGGCTGCCCCAGCCCCAGCCCCAGCCCCAGCCCGGGCACGGTGGGTGCTGGGGGCTGTTGGCAGGGCCAGGAGCCCACTCCCATTTCGTACCCAGCCCAGCCCATCCCCACAGCCCTGCCAAAAAGCAGCTGGGCAGCGACTGAAGGATGAGTTGCATCTGCCCCAGCAAAGGGGGAACCTTTGCTTCCCAGCCAGGCTGGGCCGTGCCCAAATCTGGCAGAATTTCCCCAGCTGGGGACTCATCTGCAAATTCCCTGAGGAGTTTGGCTTTGAAGAAGGTGCCAGAATCAAAGTCCATCACCTTCAGCCTCCAGTGGCCAGGCTGAGGAAGAGCTTCTCATCCTTGATGTCATCCTGGCTGTCTCCAGCAGCAGCAGCAGCAGCAGCAGCATCCCCACCCGGTACAGCTTCTCCAGGGGCTCCTGCTCCTTCCCTGGGGGGAGACCAGGCTCTCAGGGCTCTGCCCAGGGCCCCAGCTGTCAGAGAACCAGGACAAGCAAAACCAGCTTGGATGGCGGCCACCAGTGCTGGGCAGAGCAGCTCAGCTCCAGCACAAGGGCTGCGTGTGCCCATCCCATGGCCCCGGTGCAGTGACACAGGCAGCACAGAAAAGTCTGGGTTCCTCTGCTTCTCATTGCCAAGCATGTGTGGAGCTGGAACTTACCAGGGCCCTGGATACTCCAGGGACCTGGAGAACCATTCCCAGCAACTGGGAAAATCCTAGGTGCTCCATCCACCCATAGATGAGGTCTCCAAATTTGCCCCAAAATAGGGTCCAGCTTTTAGAGGCCAAAAGGGCAAGTCCAATAGACTTGATGATATTTTTAGCCCAGAAAGCCCTGCAGCTGATGGCACACTTCACAATCAGCAGGAGACACAGTTAGGCCAAAGCCCAGACCTCTGCTGGGAGCCTTTCTCCTCAAACACCCTTCAAACAAACCTCCATGCAAGTCAGTTGGGAAAGTTTCTTCAAAGGAGACCTTGCTGGCACACAACTACACAGGGTTATGGGAAAGATTCTAAAGCAGCCACTCTGGAGTCAAAGAGGCAGCACTAAAAGTCCCTGTCATCTATTTGTAGCTAAATCCCACTTTGGGCGAGTTGAAGGAGTTTGGAATGAGCTGGAGAGCGGACCTCTGAATTTTTTAGCTGATGCCATTGCTTTTTCTTCTCTTCTACATAGACAGGAAGGGTGAGTTTGGCTCCCATCTCCACTGCATGGCTCACAGGGCCACAAGACTTGTAGTTCCAAGAGCTTTGAAGGATTTCTTGGCCAAGAAGACACGGCCAACAAGGATATTTATGTTTTGGAGCCAATCCTTCAATATTTCCTCTTAGGGACTCATGCTCTCGGGGTCTCTAGCTGCTCAGAGTGACCCTGAGATAAGTTAGAAAGTCTCTTTTCCCAGCCCGGTGGTCAAAGAAGGAGTAAGAGCTCTTCATTTCTCGGTCTCAAGGTTGTTTATTGTTTCTTATCTATAAAATTCTTTCTCCTGTCCTGCCGAGGTCTGCTCAGCAAGACAGTCTAAGGCACTCTGCCTCCCCCAGAGCAGTGTTATCTTTTTATACTAAAAACAACTACCTGTACAATATTTACAATTACTTTCCCATACCTATCATCTACGTTAGACAGTGAGCTTCTACTCGTAACCAATCGAAAAGTGCCAACATCACAGCAGAAGATGGAGGCCAAGAAGAAGAAGGAGAAAGGCTGGACATGCCCACATTCCTCCATCTTGCCCCCTGAAGCCCCATTCTAAAAACCCCCAAAATCTATTTTTCCACTCTGTGATAAATTCCCTTTCATTTTGTGGCTTGTCATTCTTCATACAAGGTTGGGAATTGTTTTTTTCCAAGGGCTAAATCAAAGGCACAGGGGTCTTGGGCTCTGTGCCAAGGTCTCTGAGCCCTCTGACAGGGTCTCGAGTCCTGCAGGGCAGCCCGAGGAATTTCCTGGCTTCCCACATCATGCTACAGTGGAAGCTTCCTTAGCCAATCATGCCATGACGCAACAAACCTACAGCACTGCATCCTAAACTTCTTCTTTACTGTTGTAACTACTTTGATTTTTTCTAGATCTGGAACTCTAAAACTCTAAACATTCCTCCACTTCAACTTTCCTCCCCGTGTCTCTGCTAGAAACTAGAAATCCGCATTCTGGCTTCCAGCACCTGAGTTCGGAAGCCCTTTCCAAGGTCTCAGATCAAATCCTGGGTTTAATTCTAAGCTTTGCTGACAAGACCAAAGGTCTGACATTTCCCTGCATTTGGCTTTCCAACAACACTGATGCTGTTAGTTGCAGAGTGCCCGGGATCTGTCTTGCAAGTCAACTCTGGCAGGAAGAAGGCGGCTGCCAGGGGGCTGCTTGTGGCCTCTGACAGCCCCATTGCTCAGGGCTTGCCAGCGCCCCAGCCCCTCAGGCCCTGCCCCAGCCCGGCCAAGCTGCCCGGCAGCAGCGCCGCAGACCCACAGCAGCTCCGGAGCAGCCCCAGCCAGAGGCACCTGGGAGCCCTCAGCAAGGCAGGCAGCAGCAGACGGGCAGGAGGGCACGGATGGCGCTTCCTGCCTGGCACAGGGCTTGTGGCCATCTCCAGGCACCGCTCTGGCAGGGATCCCCGCAGCTCCGGCCCCTGCCCAGCCACTCTGTGGGCAGCACAAAGGCTTCAGCAGAACCACCACAGGCCAAGGGGCTTCTGGCCATTCTCCCTGCAGCACTGCATGCATGGGCAGCATGCTAAGTAGAAGTACGCTTTTCTCCACTTTCCCTATGCCCTACGAACCCTGGGCAGCAAAGAAAATCTCCTGAGAGTGTGTATATTATAACATGGTATATATTTACATAGGGTAAAAGATAGAATGGAAGAAAAGAAAAATCTTAAAAAAAAGTAAAAATCCCCACTGGCTCAGGCTGCCCCAGCAAAGAGAGCCTCCCGGATCAGCTGTCCTCAGAGCTCCAGCAGTGCAGCCAGCCGAGCCGTGACAGACGAGGCCAAGTGATCCATGCCCTGCGCAGCTGGTCGTGCAGCCTCTGGAAGATGGAATATCGTCCACTGGCTGTTGCTCGGAGGACATGCAGTGTTTCAAGTGCCAGCTCTGACACAGCACTGCTCATGTCCTCCGTCAGGCGTTCCAGGGCTGCAAGAAAGAGGAACAGAGCCATGGTCAGATGCCGGATCTGCGGGGAGCCCAGGAGAGCCCCCTGCCAGGGCCATCCCAGCCGGCTCTTGCCATGGCCAGGAGGGAGCAGGGAGCAAGGGGATCAGCCCGAAGCTGCTGGCCACCAATGGCCCACGTGGCCCTGAAATCTCAGTGTGCTCTACCCCCAGGAGCAGAGCCCTCCGCAGCCGGGGCAGGGTTTGCAGCTCTCCCCCTGGCAGCCCCCGCTGCCAGCCCGCTGGCCTCACTCACCAGTGCAGATCAGCTGCAGCTCTTGCTGCTGCCCCCTCAGGTGCCGCCCGGCCATGCCTGTGAACACAGAGCCTGTCAGGGCGCCAGCGGCACAGCTCCCTGCCAGCGGCGCTGCCGGCGCTGTGGCCACACGGGCTGCTGGCCCGGCAGGGCTCAGCCCGGCCCTTGGCGCACGCTGCCGCCCCAGGGCACGGCTGCCAGAGGGCGGCAGCAGCAATGCCCAGCCCAGGCGGGGCTCCACGGCGCCGGGCCCGGCTGGCGCTGCCGGGGCAGCAGGCGGGGCCGGGGCCGGTCTGCGGCGGGCCGGGGAGGGAGCCCGGGCTTGTGGCTCACCCATGAACCTGATGGCCGCCTCTCGCAGGGGCTCCTGTGAGCTCTGCAGGTAACGCAGGGCCCGGCGCAGGTGCTCGGCCGCTCGGCTCCTGTCCTCTGCCAGCTGCAGAGAGCGGCAGGAGGGAAGGGTTGGCGCGGGCTCAGCCCCTGGGCCGGGCGCTGCCTGCGCCCAGCCCCGGCCTCCCCTGCCCGCACAGCCCTGAGGCGCGGCCAGCGGCCGCTGGCCAAGGGCTCCCGAGGGCAGGGGGCAGAGGGCCGGCTGCTGCCCGGGGAGCCGCGGTGCCGGCCTGCAGCCCCGCCGGGCCGGGGCTCCATGGGCACCCGGCTCGGGCCCACGGGAGCCTGGAGAAGAGCCCCCGCGGCCTCTGGCTGCAGCAGCGGGCAGGGGCACAGCTGCCCGGCCCCGCACACTGAGCACCGCCCTCAGGGGCCTTCTCCAGGCTGAGCCTGGGCGTTCTCGGCTTCTCTTACCAAGCACTCGCCAAACCTCCATGTCTGATCCACCTGGAGCATTTGTTCGAGATTCCGCCTCTTCAGGAATCCGGCTGCAGAATGCAGCGTTTCCCGGGAGGCCTGGAGAGCAGCAGAGACACGGTCTTGGCCCCAGAGGCCAGGGCACAGGAGCATCCCAGTGCCACAGCCTGGAGGAGGCTGCAGCCCGCAAGGTGCCAGGGCAGGAGGCAGCCCAGTCCCCTGCCAGGAGGACAGCAGGTGGCCACAGGTCCTCACCTCAGCAACAATCTGATTCTCATCATAGCAGTGGACGTAGAGAGGGACCAGGCTCTGGCGCACGTGGGACTTCAGGGCCTTTCTTCCATCTTCTCTTAATAAGTCCAGCATCTCTTGAAAGACACACATGGAGCTCAGCTGCACCCAGATATCATCCTGTAGGAGAGGAAGGGCAAAAGACCTCAGCATCAGCTGCTTCAGGCCCTCCAGGGCACAGGCCTGCATCTGCACAGGGCACCAAGTGTCCGGGCAGCAGCCGGCGGCCGTGGTTGTGGGCACAGAGCCTTACGTGGTCAAAGAGTGGCAGGAGCGCCTCAGCCAGCTGCAGGGCAGTGGGGGTGGCTATTGGGGCACCCCCAATATCCAGGAGCAAATATCGGAGTAGAAGAATGGTCATCCTGATCATGTGGCTATCATTTTCCTGCAGGAGCTCCACAAGACTTTCGGTCAGGCTCCCCATTTTTTCAGCCTGTGCAGAACACAAGTTTGTGAAAGGCCAGTCTGCTGCCGCAGGGCCCAGAGGCCAAAGGCCTGTCCCAAAGCACTGGGGCAGCTGAAGCAGGAGGCAGGAGAGCTGGGAGCAGCTGCCCCAGGGCCCCAAGCCCAGGCAAGGCCAAGCGACGGCGTTGCCCGGCCCCACGCTGCCTGCACGGCTTCAGCCACTGCCCCCTTCTCACCATCAAGGGATTCTTGCCCAGCACTACCAGGCCTCTGAGTGCCAAGTAACGCCTGGCCCTGTGCTCGCTCTGCAGATTCTGTGCCATGATCTGCAGAACACTGTCACTGCATTCCCTCAAGTCCAGGCACTCGAGGACCTGAAAGGCACAGGGCAGTGACAGGGAGCCGGCCGGCAGGAGCCCGGAACCGCACAGGGCTGGGCCTAGGCAGCAGCACGGGGCACGGGCACCGTCCTGGCAGCTGTGCCTACGAGAGGGCAGAGAGCTGGGAGGCAGCGCTGGCCTTAAGGCTCACCTCCACAAGGAATGCCAGGGCAGGGAAATCCCAGTATGGCATCTCTTGGCCGAGCATGGTGAGCAGGTAGAATGTGTCGGGTCCGGCTGTCTGTCTCTGCCCCGACACGGGTAGAGTGGTTCTTTGGTGGGCGCGATGCAAAGGACGAGTCTGGACTCTTCAGCTTTCGGTCTTCAGGTTGTTTATTATTTCTTATCTACAAAAATTTTCTGTCTGCCCAACAGAGGTCTGATCTGCAAGCAGTCACAGGCACTCTCTGACCACCCACGGGGCGGTCATGTCTTTTTATACTAAAACTTACGTATACAATATTTACTTTTATTTCCCAATGCTTTTCACCCATGTTGGCAAGTGCACTTTCACTAGAAACCAATCTCTAAGTGCTAACATCATCACAGGAGATGGAGGACAAGAAGAAGAAAGAAGAAGGACAAGACACGCCCTGATCTCTCCATCTTGTCTCCATAACCCCCCTGTACCAAAAACCTTAAAGTCTATATCTCACCTTCTAAATGTGTCTCTTTTACACCTTGTACTCTAAAGTGATTCTCTTGTCCTCAGACTCTTATTACTTCTGTGGATGGATCAAAATCAAGCCACCAAGCACTCTTGGCAACATCCCAGGGTTTTCGAGACCCCCAAGGGTTCTCTTGGCATCTCTGGACATCGGGAACGATGTGCTGAGATCCCACATCTCCCCCTTCTGTTTGCACCAAGAAGACTTCTTTGGCAACTTGACTCATGACACGTCTCACACACATAAAGATGCATGGGACAATGAGCATGAGGACTAAGAGTATTATTAAAATATAAAATCCCATTTTTAAAAACCCTCTCCATAAGGGAGAAAGATCAAAAAATCCCGCCACATCATCAATCCATGACCCAGTGATCTCGCCTAATTTCTTTATACTGTCTTTTATATTTTGAATGCTTTCATGAATTGATCTCGAATGATCTGAGAGATTCATGCAGCACATCCCCTCAAACTCTTCACATCCATGTCCATGAGCGAGCAATAGATAATCGATTGCTGCCCTATTTTGAAGAGTTGCCTCTCTCACACTGCTTACATCTTTTAACATGTCACTCAAAGCGAGAGAAACTGATTGAGCATGCTTGCTCAACCAACAACCCATGTGGTCCAGTTGAGTCAAGGCCACCCCCGACGCTGTCTGAGGTGAGAAAATTGCTGCTGCAATTCTCCTTGCCTTGTCCCAGGTGTACACTTCATCATCACAGTCTGCACTGTAATGTTGCAAGGACCTTTTCTCTTTGTGTTTTTGCTCTCTCAACACTTTTAAATCTGGTGACAACATTGAAATCCTCCCAATGCTGCATGGACCTCCCTTGGCATTTGCAGGAATGCCGTGCCAAATTCTGTCCCCACAAATTAAAAACAACCCACGTGGCAATTGCACTGGGACCTGGATTGATCCTTTGGCTGTCGTCACAGTGTGATTACACCAAGCTGATGCATTTCTATAATATTCATGATTTGGTGTGACATCAATGCTATTGTTTGTCCTTGACACATTCGAATTTTCAAATTTCATGCATAGCTCCATTGTTGTGGACCCAAAAATCTCCAATTCCTGTGGTTCAGTAGAAACTACAGGTAAAAGATGTGTCCACGCACACCATTCATTCACAGGATCTTTGATGACCTGTGAAATCTCCATTGGAGGATGCCCTGGAATTGGCCATTCGCCCACTGGCAACCCAACCATGCATGCCGTGAATGGTTTCCCTGGTTTCGAATGTGTCAGGCAGATACTTTCTAAATTTGCTGCCTGGGCTAACGTTTCCCAAACATTTTGTTTCGGCTGACTGACAGGGCTGGCATTGAGGGTTGAGTACTTGAGCGTTTCTTTTGAGTGGAAAGGGTTTGAACCATAGGGATTGAGGCTAGCATTGGGACCGGAGAGGGGGTGGGGCCACGGGATGCCGAACCCCGAGCGTGGCCCCTCCTTTTCTCCCCAGACGTCACAGAGGATCGGACCCGCCCCGACCTCGCTCCGCCGGCACTTCCCGCGCATGCGTGCCTTCGGGGACGCCCCCTGCCTCCCCTGTACTGACGTCACTGTCTCCGTCCCGCTCCACCTCCGAAGTCTCCTCCCTATCGTCTGTTCCTGCCCCTCTCTCCTCCTCCTCTGACGCTGTATCCACACCCCCCGCTGAAATGCGCAGCCCCCTCCCCGCGGGTGCCCCTTTCTCGCAGCGATTCGAGCCCATCTCTGGGTCCAGACTTCCGGGTCTGACGTCACCACCGCGCGTCTCCTGCGTCCCTTCACAGCAGCTCTCCGGAGCTCTGCAGCTGCTCCGTCCTTGCTGCCCGTGTCTGACGCTCCCGCGCTGGTTTGAGAGCTCTCCCCGGCTGTCTCCTGAGCCTTGCTCGACCCGCGCGTCTTTGGCACCGCTCCAAAGGCGACTGTCGCTTTCGGCGTTGCGCTCGCAAAAGTCGCATGGAAACCCGTGTCTCCCATTGCCTCCCCGCCCCCCCCGCCGGCCGCCGCCGCTTCCGCGCCGCCGCGCCTGCCGCGAGAGAGCGCATCCCCCCTCCCCGCTTGTTCCCTTTGAACCCCCCTCCCCGACTCCGCCACGTTTTCCACCTCCTCCCCCCCTGATTCCTGCGAATCGGGACAGTACACTCCGGAAGGGTGGCCTGTCTCCTCGATGTCGCTGGGAGAAAACTTTATTTCATCAGGAAGAGGAATGGTATCATCAGTGTCTGAGTCGGAGTCTGAAATCCCTGTATTCTCTGTAGTTTCAGGGTGCTTTAGGGTTCCCTTGGGTTTTCGGGATGGTGGGACTGAGGGCAATGACATTTTCCCTTGTACCCTTTTCTCGGGCACCTTTTCCCCCGGGCTAATTGAGATCAGAGCCAATTTCTGCTTGGAACCTTGCTCTGCTCCCTCCGCCCCTCTGGGACCTGCAACAACTTGTTGCCTGGCTGACCCCCTAAATTGAGTCGAGGTCGCCTCTAACATAATTCTTGCTGAGGACAGCAACTTTAAGGCTGTTTTATCCTCATTGATGGCTAGAAAATATAGGTGTCTGTTAACTTCTTGCCAAAAGCCTACTTCAAATAACAGCCTTGTTTCGGAGTACGGGTAATTACACCGCACCCATAGCAATAATTCTCTAAGCTTTTTCTTTGGGATCCCCTTAGTGTGTGTGTCTGCCACGCCTTGTAGGTCGGACAGAATTTCTATTTGTTCCTGGGAAAGTGTACCCCCCATGTTCTTAATTCTTGACCTTCTCACCGAATTCCTGTCGTCAGAGCAGTCCGGAGGCTCCTGGTCTCTGGCCTGCAGGTCACAGGAGATGGATCCGGAGGCGCCTTTCCGATTCCGATCCGGGCTGTTCTGCTACGAACTTTCTTCGGCTGAGGTGGAGTGCGATGTCCTCTGTGGCTGCTGCATTTTCAGAGTCTCCTGGCTGCTTTCTGGCTGTTTTCCCAAGGAGTTATCAGGCTCTCCTGGGAATGAGTCCAACTCGGGAGCTGCCCACTCGGTGCTTCAAGGCTGTCCCTGTGCAAGAGGTGCACAGCAGAGCTCACCGTGGTTCAGCGAAGGCTGCTGGATGTTGCTGGATCGCCGGTCGCTGCCGAGCTGCTCCCGGGTCGCCGCCGGGTGCCCACCGGTGCCGGTGCCCACGGGGTGCCCACCCAGGGACGCCAAATGTCGGGTCCGGCTGTCTGTCTCTGCCCCGACACGGGTAGAGTGGTTCTTTGGTGGGCGCGATGCAAAGGACGAGTCTGGACTCTTCAGCTTTCGGTCTTCAGGTTGTTTATTATTTCTTATCTACAAAAATTTTCTGTCTGCCCAACAGAGGTCTGATCTGCAAGCAGTCACAGGCACTCTCTGACCACCCACGGGGCGGTCATGTCTTTTTATACTAAAACTTACGTATACAATATTTACTTTTATTTCCCAATGCTTTTCACCCATGTTGGCAAGTGCACTTTCACTAGAAACCAATCTCTAAGTGCTAACATCATCACAGGAGATGGAGGACAAGAAGAAGAAAGAAGAAGGACAAGACACGCCCTGATCTCTCCATCTTGTCTCCATAACCCCCCTGTACCAAAAACCTTAAAGTCTATATCTCACCTTCTAAATGTGTCTCTTTTACACCTTGTACTCTAAAGTGATTCTCTTGTCCTCAGACTCTTATTACTTCTGTGGATGGATCAAAATCAAGCCACCAAGCACTCTTGGCAACATCCCAGGGTTTTCGAGACCCCCAAGGGTTCTCTTGGCATCTCTGGACATCGGGAACGATGTGCTGAGATCCCACAGAATGCAATCCCGGAACAAAAGTGTAGGGCTGAATGGGAAATTTCTCTAAAAAGAGGAAAAAGGAAACAAGACCCTGAGCCAGTGGGGCAAATCTCTCCCAGGAGTGACTCACAGAGTTCTCATCTTTCCCCACCACCCTTCCAGCAAGGGGACCTGGGCCACTCGGGAGTTGCTTTCTCATGGGCACCCTCCTCTGCCAGCCTTTTCCAGTCTGCTTGGCTGTCCCGCAGTGACAAGGCCCATGACCATGGAAACTTTGCAGGACACCCCGGGCACAGAGCACAAATGTCAGAGGCCGTGGGGAGAAGGGGCTCTCACCTGGCCAGCAGAGCCACGGCAAAGTGGTGGGTGTCAAGAGAGAGCAGCGTGTCCCAGCCACACCTGCGTTCCATTGCTACCACCACATCCTCACAGCAGAGAAGGCAGAGCAGGGACTTCAGGGTGCGCACTGCAAACCTGTGTGCACAGCAAAGGCCAGGTGACGCTGGCAGCACTGGCTCCTTGGCAGGCCACGTGGCAGGGACAGGAGGAGTGGGATGGAGCACCTGTTGGGGCTGGTGGCAAGGCCGTGCTCTTGCTGGCATTGCTTCCAGAAGGCATCGACCTCCTCTGGCATCTCCAAGGTGCTGGAGAACACTTGGAAGAGCAGATGCACAAATAGGCGGGGGAAATACACCTTCAATATCCGTGGCAGACAGGGCACCTGCAGGATCTTCCACATCACCACGGTTGCCTGCAAGGGACAAAGGCCCCCGAGACAGCGCTCAGTGCCCAGGTGTCCGTGTGGCAGGGCCTGAGCGTGGCAGGGAGAGGCCCGCAGAGACCTTGGCAGGGGGAGCACGGGGCCTGGTGGGCCTGAAGCTGCCCCTGGGCCAGGTTTCAGGCCAGCGCCTGAGGCAGGCAGATGCAGTGGGGGAAGGAGGATGGAGAGTTGCTGGAGAGGCGGCCTTGGGGCCAGCAAAGGCCAGTTGCAGAAACTCACAGCCAGGTTAAAGACAGCCGTTTGGTCCCCATCGGAGGTGCACGTGCTGTGCTCTGGCCAGCTCCCCAGCACATCCAGGAGGATCAGCTGTGCCAGCTCGGCAGTCCTGGCTGAGCCCATGATGGTCTTCCACATGGCCATGGCAGCTCTGGGGGGTCAGAGCTCTGTCTCAGGGGGGTCTCAGCCACAGCACCGTGGGGAGCTGAGCTGGCTGCCAGTTCTGCCTCTGCCCACTGGCCCTGGCCAGCAGCAGCCAGGCAGCCCAGGCCTGTGGGGACAGAGCCCTGAGGGGCAGGGAGGGAGCATGGCAGCAGGCTCAGGGGCTGACGTGCCAGGGCTGGGAAAGGCAGCAGCCAGAGGGCCCTGGAAGTCTCTGTTGCTCAGACACCTGCGGCAGGCTGTACAGGCTGATGGGCTGGGGAGGCCTGAGCCCTCTGGGCAGGTGGGCCCCATACCTGTCACAGGACGGGGCCACACGCAGCAGCGTCAGGACTGCGTCATCTGGCTGTGCTTCCGTCAGATCCAGCAGGGCCTCGTCCAGCCTGGGTTCAGCACAATCATTGGCCAGGAGCCACTGGTGGATGAACCTCACCATGGCAGGCACCTGGAGAAGGCACAGGGAGACTTGGAAGGCTGCCAGGGGGAGCAATGTTCCCAGCTTGCCCAGAGAAGTGCTTCCCTTCCCAGCGCACTGCCATGTGGCCTCAAAGGCTCACAGCAACCAGCATGTGTGGCTTGGGAGGCCAAGCAATTCCTGGGAGGATCAAACCCTGCCCACAGGCTGCTTACTTGGTTTGGATAGTAAAAACCTTCCTCTACAAGCATACACAGGAGGGCAGCACTGGGCTTGGTTTTGAAGATGGGCGAGTATGGTCTGAGCCCAGTGCCCATGGCCATGGTCTCTTCCTCCTGCATTCTCTTGATGAATTTGCAGATGAACTGTAAGAGAAGGGCAGGAAGCCGGGGATGTTGCATGGAGTGCTGCACACACGGTGCTGAGCTGAGCAGTGACAACAGGCCCAGCGCGGCTGGGGATGGCTGCAGGTACCTGCGCCGTCGTGCGGAAGAGGCCACGGGTGCGTTCCTGCCCTTGTGCGCGCTGCACGGCTGCATCTGGCAAAGAGCGAGCGCAGCCTGAGCTGAGGGGCTGCGGGAGAGGCCGGAGAACACAGGCCAGCCCTGTGCTGGCCAGGCAGGGAGAGCCCCAGGATGGCCCAGGGGATGGAGCGCGGCCACTGCAGGGTGTCTGCCCAGGCCCTCTTCCATCCTGTCCATGGGCATTTCCCCAGGGGATAGGATGGCATGGCATGGCATGGCATGGCATGGCATGGCATGGCATGGCATGGGGTCAAGCTGGCTGGAGACGCCAACCCTGTGGACCAGCTCTGCCACTCACCCTCCTGCGGTGGCTGGAACGGCACCACCTCCTCGGTCTCCTGTGCTGGGGCAGCTGCAGGGCCTTCTTCCTCCTCCTCCTCCACCCAGGCCAGCTTGGGCACTCTCGGGGGTCTCTGCTCCATATCTCTGACTGGATTTGTGGCTATTTGCAGGTGAGATGCCTTGCAAAAGCTCTAAGTCACCAAGTGCTGCCTGCAAGGCACCTCCAAGACAGAAGCCTCAGGAGGGCTGCAGGACGGCAAGTCCTGCGCTCGGTCTCAAGGGCTCCTGCCACAAGGACAGGAGACTCCTGTCAAGGATTGGGGTCTGGCCTCGAAGGCTCCTGCAGAAGAGAAGCCTCAGGGAGACCACGGGTCAGCAAGTCCTGTGGTCTGGCCTCGAGGTCACCTGCAGGAATAACGCCTCGCAAAGGCTCCGGGTGGGACAGGAACGAGGGCGCTGTGCGGGGGCTCCTCACGGCACCGCTCTGTCCCGTTCTGCCCTGTTGCCTGTTCCCAGCAGCCGGGCAAGCTTCTATTTCCCACGTGTCACAAAGGGCCCTTGGACACCCGTTCTATGCCACAGTGACCGTGCTGCACCGTGTAACAAAGGGCCCCTGCACACACTGCCGCCTGCCCTGGGGCCGCCCCCAGCCCAGCCAAAGTGGCCCAGGCTGGAAGGAATGCCTGGCCCCAGGTGTCTAAGGCAGCCCCACAGGATCTTTAGGAAGGGCTCAGAGCATCAGCAAACGCTGCCCTGCTCTGCGGGCTCAGGGCAGCAGAAGGAGCCCCAGGGCTGCTGACGCAGCCGCGCTGGGAAGGGCACGGGGCCTTCCAGGGAAGCTGGCACGGCCTCCTTGGGACACCTCCCGGCCGGTGGCCATCCTAAACCCACGGGTGTGACACAGACAAGGAATGTGTGGGCCAGGGCACAAATGCTGCTCTGAGCCCTGGGGCCCGGGCAGCGCTGACAGCAGCAGCTGTGGCAGAGTCCCTGCCCAAGCAGAGCTGCCACCCCCCGAGCCCTGGCAGCGCTGGTGCCCGTCTCCTGCCCCAGAGACCTGTGCCCCCGGGGGGCTGCTGTGCCACAGGGAGCCAAAGCCCACATGCACTGGGGGCTGATGGCTGCAGCACCTGGAGCAACTGCTGGCAACACTTGGTCTCTGTCAGAAGCTCTTACTCTGTGCTGGAATTATTTTCTCATTGAAGTCATTTCCTGCACCACAAACACATCTTTGCCATGAAGACACAGAAGAATCTGGCATTAAGGAATCCTCACTTCAGGAAAGTTTTACTTCCCATTGCTCAGCTCAAGTAGTTCCAAAATTTGCAAACTTCCCAAATTTATTGGGATGGCCTGAGAATGTGACTGGTCTACAAGTTTGTGTAGACCATCCTGAAGCAGCAACTCATTTGCCTTATCATCTATTGAATGTCACTTTAGAAAACATAACACTACAGAGAGCCAAAAAGAAGACCATTCTTTGATTTGCAAATGGATTTTGATGAAGGGATTATAATCTCCTAATTTTCTTAAGGAATAAAAACTCTCTCTAATTTTCTTAAGGAATGAAAGACCACTCAGTGTTACAAGAGTAACCCAAACAAAAGAGTAGATGGCAAAAGGGCTGATCCTCCCCCAGTACAGATATCTAAGTGGCCAAGAAAGTACAGCTCTCCCCTCTTGTTCCCTGCAGGGGAAACAGGACCATGAATAGAAATAGTCACAGATATTCTTTCTGCCCTCCATAACCAAAGCTGTGCCAAAGCATAGATGCTGCCTTCAAACGGACTCAAATTCCAGCCCAGACCTCTCACCTTCCAGACAACTCCTTCCCCAACACCCCACCAACACCTACCCCCCAAAATCCCACACAGAAGACCTCAACACCTCACCAGGAGCCCCAGCTGTGCCCGTCCCTCTGCAGAGCTTTCCCAGCCTCCAGCAGACGCCCTGGTTCCCTGCACGTGCCGTGGGCTGGCACTCAGGAGGATCTGCTCCAAGGCCTTCCCCAGTGGCAGCTCAGGCTGCCAGGCCTGTGGTTCCTGGATCACCCTTCCCAGCGAGCCTTCCTGGGCACGGCTGTTCCATGGGCACCTCTGCGCTCAGCTCGGACTGCTCCACTCAGCCAGGGCTGCTGGGAAAGGATCCAGAGCAGCCTGGCCAGCTCTTTCTCCAGCTCCTCTTCACTCTTGGGCGAGCTAGAACATCCCACAGGAAAGCAACTGGTGCCACAAGGAGTGGGCAGCATCAGGCAGCTCTGGGGAGGCGCCTCAGCACTGCTGTATCCTGAGGGAACACTGCTGGCCATGCCCTGTGTGTATCTGCAAAAGCTTCCAATCAGCTGCCTCAGCTTCCAGGGCCTCTCTAGGCCAGCATCCTGACGTGGATGCAGGGCTGCTGCCAGGCACTGCTGGGACCCAGCGGCACAGGAGCGGCTGTCTCGTGTCCACGGAGCAGCCCTGACACAGCCAGGGCCATCCCGAAAGCAGACAAACACTCCTGGGTCAGCAGAGAGGAGCAAGGAGCACTGGGCTGCTCTCAGGGGATCTCAGCTGGGCTCACTCCACCACATGCCCCCATTTTAAGGCCTGCTGATGCCCAGCTGGCAGAAATGCCCACCTTGTTCTCTCCAAGATGCACAGGGAGAGCCAATTAGCAGAACACCTTGGGAGGCCTTTTCTGAGGCCAGGGACACACCAAGATCAGCCAAGGCTCTCCACGCTGCCTGGCCCACACATCCCAGCTCTGTGCTGGCCCTGGGACACAGCAGCTCCCACCAAGCAGGAGGCAAATGCATTTTGCCAAGAGTTGAAACACAGCAGACTGGAAAGATGTGAAAAGTGTGTGTGTAAAGGCCTTTTAATTCACAGCTCTCACAGACAGCTTTGGGGCTCATGGTTGAACAGAGATGCTCCTGCTCACCCTCTGTCCAAAGGGAGGGAACACACCCTGCTGCAGGTGCTTGGCTTGGTCTCTGCAGGTCCAGGCGGATGCCAAACCTGCTCTTCACAGCCTTCTCCCTTGCCCTGCTCCTCTGCCAAGTGCAAGGGGCCTCAAGGACTGAAAGGAGCACAGAGAGCCAAAGGGGGACACTCGCACCTGCCTCACTGGGAGCTCCCTGGGAAGCACTTTCCTTGAGAAGCAAGCCCCTTTCCTCCAAAGGCATTTCCCCAAATGTGTGGCTTTCCTGGGCAACACCAACACACCCTTAAGAA
This sequence comes from Agelaius tricolor, assembly GCF_023055355.1. Lineage (NCBI taxonomy): Eukaryota > Metazoa > Chordata > Aves > Passeriformes > Icteridae > Agelaius > Agelaius tricolor. The sequence goes on from NW_027269345.1 coordinate 204,174, forward strand.
AAGCTGGCAAGGCTGAATGACTCCAGGTCCTTTCAGGACAGGCACTCCAGCTCCAGCTCGTATTCCCCCAAGTGTGTGTCCAGGTGCAGGTTCAGAGGTGCAGCCCCAGGCCCTCTACAAACACAAGCTGCCCGCTGCCTCTTCCCCTGCCTCAGCTCCTGCCTGTGCTCACAGCACCAAAACCAGGCTGTTCCCAGCCAGAGCCCAGAGCCCTGTCCCCACAGGACGCTCTTGCCAGCACCTTCCAGGACTCTCTGCTGTGCACACAGCGCTTTTCATGCCCGCTCCCAACAGGCTTTGGAACACAGAGCACAACCTGGCTGGCTCTGCCACCAGCACAGCCCAAACACAGGCGGAGGAAGAAGCAGCAGGGGTTGATTTGTGGCCATGCCCAAGAGAGACTGGAAGGGTGCCCTCCCTCTGCTCTCCGTTGGTTGGCTTTCTGACTGGCTCTGAGCCTGGGGCTGCCATTCCTCACTTGTGGGGACCAGAACCACAGCCGGGATCCCGGCACTGCCTGGCAGCGCTCCGGGCACCGGCACGGCCGCGTTTCCGAGTCTCGGGCACCGTGCTGCTGCTTCATCTGCCCTTAGGCACACCCAGAGCTCCCTGCTAAGCCCGGATGGTCTCTGGTTCTGCCCCCTTTGTCATCCTGAGCAGGGATGGAGCATTGCTGTGCTTTCAGGAAGCTATTCTTGAAAACTTCCAGCATTCCAAGCTCCTTTGACCTCCGTGGATGCTTGCCGTAGAATCCCTCTCAGCTGGGTTCAGAGCATCATCAATTTGCTCTTCCAACATCCAGGGGCTCCAGGGTGCTCAGAAAGATCTGTAACTCCACAGTGCTGTACAACTGCACCTTCAGCACAGGAACCTTTCCAACCTGACCTGCCCTCATTCCTCTGTGTCTGTGCACAAAACACGGCGTGGAAGAGAATGGCAGCAGGGGCCTGTGTGTCCCAGGGCCCCGGATTTGCATCGCTCCAGCTCCACAGAGATACAGGTAAAGTGAGGAAGCCAAACTGTTTATTAATGGAAGGCGAAGCAGAGGGATGAGCTGGGAGGGAAGAAAGGGGATGGGCAGGGTCTGAGGGCTGGAGGGAGGGAGCTGTCAACAGGGAGGGAGAAGGCAGGAGCCATGGGAGCTTCCCACAGGCTCAGTTGTGCCAGTCATCAGCTGTGCCTGGAACTCCAGCTGATCCCCTCTGGTCTCCAGGTGGTCTCACCTTCCAAGGGATCTGGAGGTCTTAAAGAGACACTGGTTCTTCTGAGCCAGCAGATGAAAGTTCTGCAGCTCTTCCCTCAAACATCACCTGAACAAATGTGCTTATGCAGGAGGGGCTGTTGTCTTCACTCAGGGCTCGAAGGGCTGGAAGAGAGAGGAACAGAGCCACGGTCAGAACCTGGATGTGCAGGAATCCAAGGAGACCTTCCTGCCAGAGCCATCCCACCCAGCTCTTGCCATGGCCGCAAGAGAGGAGAGACCAAGGGGATCAGCTGCAAGGTGCTGGCCATGAATCCCCCTGCCCGTATCCCTGAAATCTCTGTGTGCTCTGCCCACGCCACCCCTGGTCCACACAGGGAGCAAAGCCCACCGCAGCCGGGGCAGGGATTGCAGCTCCCTGCCCAGGCATTGCAGCTCCCCCAGCCGGCCCCTGCTGACAGCCCACTGCCCTCATCACCCTCACGGAGGGCCTGGAGCTCTTCCTTCTGCCCCATCCGGAGCACCCAGACAATCCCTGGGAACACAGGCTAACCAAACTAAGGCTGCTGTGGCTATTATCCAGTTTGCTTTATGGCTTAATGAGGTAAGGAATTCATGGATCTTCAACTTCCTCTGGAAGGCAGGCACATGGATTCAGAGCTATCACACACTAAGTGTATGTTTTTGGGGGTTACTTTAATAATGGTTCTTACTTTGAGGAAATGACACGGGGGCAAATTTTTTCCCAGCCCTTCACCCAGCTCTTTGGGTCTGCCCCACCAGTTTTCAAAGGGTTCAGATCCACTCTAAATGCTAATGATATCATACAGTGGCTGGTGTTGCTGATAGGCCTGCTACATTTAGCATTCAGAGATAAGGGAAAATTAACCTGGATAACCACACTGACACCTACCCCAGAGACAAGGGATGCTGCTGCCCCAGAGCCTGACCCTGCCCCACAGCCCACCTCAGAAATGAACCATCCAGGTTGGATGAGGGTTCTAATGAAAGAGATGGGCCAGGTGCTGAAGGAGTACATTTCCACAGCTGGTGAAAAGCCATCCCCCTGCCTCAAAGAGGGAGAGTCTGATGGTGCAGCAGTGGAACCCACAGATGTTACAACTGTCCAGGTTCCAGCTGAACTGCAAAGGCAGTCACGGCCAGCAGCAGTCGCCCCTGTGGAAACACGGAGATCTAAGATGAAATCAGAGCACCCAGATGAGGATATGAAAGGAGAGCCTTCCCAACGCCCAGGAGAGGCAACAGTTGAGGTCATCACCAAGTCCCTGACGTACGAAAGTCTCCGTAATCTGCACAAAGACATTGTATGACAGGGATGTGAGGCTTATACAACCTGGCTACTTTGGGTCTGGGACCTTATGGGTACAGGTGTCCAGCTGGATGGTGGTGAGGCAAGGAATTTGGGACACTTGACTCAGGACTCAGGTATGAATCTGATTTTGGTAAGGGAGCCAAGGTCCCTTTCCCTCTGGGAACAGCTTTTAATGAGTGTCAGAGAGAGGTTTGTCCACAGGGAGAGAATGCAGGACCAGCACCATAGAATGCACTGGAAGATTCTTGAGGAAGGGATCCAACAGCTGAGAGAAGTGGCAGTATTGGAGGTACTCTTTGGGAGGGATGGACAGCATGATATTGACCCAGACAAGGTCAGGTGCACAGGGCAAATGTTGTGGAGTCTGGCAAATCTGGGGCCAGCTCAATACACCACCTTTATTGCAATGATTATTGCCAATAACAAACGAGATTCAGTGGGTTCTGTTGCCAACAAGCTTAGAAATTATGAGAGTGTGATCAATGGCCCAATGCAGGCTCATGTCTCTGCTGTGGTCCAAGAACTCAGAGAGGAGATGAGGGAGATGAGGGAGGAGGTGAGGAGGAACAGTTCCCACATTGCACCAGTGTGAGTCACAGGCCCCAGAGTCAGAGCCCAATATCCCCCAGCTAGAGAGAGAGGGTACAGCCCACGGGCTGACCTGTGGTTCTTTCTGCATGACCATGGGGAAGACATGGGAAGGTGGGACGGGAAACCCACTTCTGTCCTGGCAGCATGGATGCATCAGCTCAAGGAGGGAAACACTAATCGAGGGAACTCAGTAAAGTGAAGGTAGCCCCAACCTCCCATGACTGAGCTGCTGAGTATGATCCGTCAGATCCCCTGGAAGGTACCTTGACCATGTATGCCCAGGAAAGAAATAATAACCAGGGCTAGGGGGGGTCCTGCCTCTAACCAGGAAGAGATACGGGAAAACCAGATTTTCTGGACAGTGTGGATCCGATGGCCTGGCACATCAGAACCACAAAAATACGATGCCTTAGTTGATACTGGTGCACAGTGTACCCTGATACCATCGGGACATGTGGGGGCAGAACCTGTTTCCATTGCTGGGGTGACAGGGGGATCACAGCAATTGACCCTGTTGGGAGCCCAGGTGAGCCTGACTGGGAAGGAGTGGCAGAAACATCCTATTGTGACTGGCCCAGAGGGCCCATGTATTCTGGGCATAGATTTCCTCCAGAATGGCTGTTACAAAGACCCAAAGGGACTCAGATGGGCTTTTGGCATAGCTGCTGTAGAGGCTGAGAACATCAAGCATTTAAACACTTTGCCTGGACTATCAGAAAACCCATCTGCAGTAGCTCTCCTGAAGGTGGAAGAGCAACGAGTGCCGATTGCCACCTCGACAGTGCACCGCCGGCAATATTGAACTAATTGAGATGCCGTGATCCTCACCCACAAAATGATCCGTGAGCTGGAGAGCCAAGGGGTGGTCAGCAAAACCCACTCACCCTTCAACAGCCCCATCTGGCCTGTGCACAAGTCTGACAGAGAATGGAGATTGACTGTGGACTATCGTGGCTTGAATGAAGTGACTCCACCACTGAGCGCTGCTGTGCTGGACATGTTGGAACTCCAGTACGAGCTGCAGTCCAAGGCAGTGAAGTGGTACACCACCATTGACATTGCCAACATGTTTTTCTCCTTTCCTCTGGCAGCAGAATGCTGGCCTCAGTTTGCTTTCACCTGGAGGGGCGTGCAGTACACCTGGAACTGACTGCCCCAGGGGTGGAAGCACAGCCCCACCATCTGCCATGGACTGATCCAGGCTGCACTGGAAAAGGGTGAGGCTCCAGAACATCTGCAATATATTGATGACATCATTGCGTGGGGGAACACAGCAAGAGAAGTATTTGAGAAAGGGGAGTGTCATGGTTTGACACTGGCACAATGCTAGTGCTTCTATGAAGATATTTTCTCTCTGGTTTCTGCTGTGAGATGTGACCAGGAATAAGCAAAGCAGGCTCCTACTTAGGAAAGAAAAGAAAACAGAACTTTATTAACTACTCTACAACTATAGATAAAAGGAACACACACAGGGAAAATGAAAACTTTACAAATACATTTCTTCCCTCCTTCACCAAATTTCCAATACAATGCATCTACTCTCTAAATCACCAACTCTTAGTCTAGAACTACCTTTCAAACAATCAATCCTCAGTTCATCAAGAGGAGAGGAGTCCTTCTTGTACCATGGGCTTCTGTTGGAAACACAGCTGAAGCTTTGTGTGTTTCTGTGTCACTCGTGGCACCGCCCGGAGTACATCTGCCGTCGTGACCTCTTCCTTTCATGTCCAGTGCTCTCACCACTGAACACGGACCAGAGCTGCTTCTAGGGTTGTCTTTTTTAAGGATGCTCTGTCCCAATCCAAAAAAGGCACAGTCTCTCCTTTGGGACACCTGTCCCCCCCGTATTTTTTCACCCCCTGGGGCCGAGGGGCACCAACACTGAACCCTCTTGGTTCTGTGGCCATTGCCTCCCCCTAGATGCAGTCTCTGTGTCACAAGGAACATGGGTCTGTCCATGGCTATACAAAAAGAGTCCAGCAAAAGCTACTCCATCATCTCTTCCCGCTAGGATTCTTCTCTATTCTTCCACTATCTCTCACTCACCCAGACCTCTCTCACACTTGCACATTTCCTTCCTCATCTTCCACTCTATCTTCTAGGAGAGGTCAATGATCTGTAAAGTTCTCATTCTCCAAAAAGGGGTTAAAAGCTCCTACAAGCGGCTGGCTGCACCCCCCCCCCTTTTCCCCTTCCCAGCCGTGCTGCCGGCACAGGCCCATGTTTATCCAGTCTCAAGGTTACAGTCCCAGGCACCGTCTCTCTCTTTTTCTCTCTTTCTCTCTTCCACCCTTCCACCCCCGGGCTCAGGCCCACCTCTCCCGGCCTCATGGCTTTTCCCCGAACTCTTTCCCGCCGGAAACCCAAAAGGACCCTCCCAAGGGAGAGCTCTGCTTTTAACTCCGTGTTCTCAGAGGCGTGTCTAATGTCCCAATGGCCAGGTTAAATGCCAATATTAAAGCCTGAACATCCATTGGCCCAAAACACAGCATCCCAGAAAACACATTTCCTGTCAAACCACCACAGCATGGTAGCTCAAAAATCAATTTACCAGTGACCTCTGGGAGTGTTTCCTCTTTTAGTGATATCTGAAGGTGGCCTTTATAAGTTCAAAGGATTATTTTAAAGACATATCAGGCATTTTTCTGTAACAGACTTGACAATTTTTGTCATAAGAGCACTGGGTGTCTGAGCCCACAGACTACTCACCATAGCATTGAAATCCCAGTGGGTTTGCTGGTGTTTCTCTTGAGAATTTGCAACACCAGTTGTGGTGGGACTCTGACAGGATTGTTGGGAGTTACCAGCTATTCTGCTCTTTATTCTGGGCTTCTAGAGAAGTAGCTAATTTTAAATCTGCATGACAATATCCAGGGCTAACTTCTGGAAGAGAAATGGCTTTCTCAGGTATTAACACCAGGTTGTGCAACCTCTTGTGCAGCTTTATCTGCACATCTGTTCCCTGTAGGAATTTGGGGATCCCATTGTTGGTGTTGTGCTTTGTGGTGTAGTGCAGCCACTTCTCTGGGCAGTTGAATAGCATCAAGGAGGAACAATATTTCTTTTTTATATTTAATTGTAAATCCAACTCCACACCCATAATCCCAGTGCTATTAATAAATTCTGGAAGCTTTCTCCACAGCCCCAGGTCAAATGCAGTGTTCTCTTGTGAGTCTGTGCCTTTCAGCAGAGAAAGTTTAAAATTCTCAGCATGCAGGATTCCAACAGCCAGGTGTTGTCATGCCACCCCTCCTGGTAACAGCTTTGCCTCCTCCCAAATGCCCCATGCCAGGGGTACAGGTACTCACCCTCCCTCCACCTGTCCTGGCTAGCAAGACCCTCCCTGGGCAACAATTTGGGAGGGAAGGGGACTGCAGAGAGAAGAGAAGACATCTAAACAACAAATCACAAGAACATAACCAGAAATCAATAAAACTTCTCTTAACATTCACATCATATCCATCCTTTAATTGCAAGAGCCAGCCGTGGCATTACCCATCCATAACAGCAATTCATTCCATTTCCCTTCTCTTCTACAAAACAACGTCAGCTGTAAAAAGTTGTTATAAACTAAGGTTCCAATGTCTGGCCACTTAGCCTGGGAGTTTAGCTTGTATGCTGACCAGCACTGATTACAATATTGGATTAGGTTTAGTTAGTGGGTCTGTTTCCAGTAGCTCAACAAACATTGCAATGGAGAATTTGGAATGTCATCTCCCACTTTAGCTTGAGAAGAAACTGGCCCCATATTCGATAATAACAGATATACAAGCTATTACCTCTGAAAGTCATAATGGTATTTCCAGCTTTGTCATGGAGGGGGGAGAGGGGAAGAGGAAGGGGACTGCCAAACCTGCAATCACTCAAACTGACAAAAGAGGGGGCTTCAAGCCCACAAATGCCATCTCAGCCAGGCACACAAAAACAAAGCAACTCCAAACCACCTGCAAACACTCAGTCACGCTCCAACACTCTCAACACTCTCTCTGCAAATGAATTTTTGTATCAAGGACATCCCCATGTTGATATGCTGGCAAACTCACATCAAGGTACCACTCTCACATGAACATGCTCTCAGAGTTCAAGAAGAATGCAGAGAATGTGAGGAATGCAAAGGAATTAACCAATCTCCACCACAAAAGTGGCTCCAGATGAAGCTGTGGCCAGGCTTCAGTTGTAAATGAAGAATGTGGTTTTCTTTTTTCTTCTTTCCTCCATCCAAGTTCAGATGATTGCAGCCTATGCTACAAGACAGCAGAACAATGATTTTTCTTGAAATTATGATCTTGGTCTGATAGAACAATTCCTGATACTGTTAGTGTTCAGGAACACATAATCACAGAATGATTATATGCAGGTGCTTTTATTAAGAGCTCTGGGTGTCAGGGGACACAAACCCAAATCTGACTCTGACATGCTTTGGGACCGAACATGTTTTATATTCTATCGTTATATAACTTACATATTAATTATTAAACGTACATTGTTCTATTGTATACATTGATATCATCTAAGCATGGATTCCTCGTGATTCCCTCAAACCTCTAACATCGTTTCTCGTGATTCTTTCAACAATAATTATATCTAATCACATCTAACAATTGCATCATTTATCATATACTGACTACACGGCTGCAGTTTCACATGATCTAGCAAATACAAGGTCTAACATTTCCCAGGGCCTACCTTTCACATTTTCCCAGGGCCTACTAAGCCTAACTTTATTTCTAGCTCCCCAAATTTTGTGATTTTAAAATCTTTTACTGTCAATACCCTCAGAAGACAACCTCTAATATTTCCTAGGGAACTCGAACCCCTGATAGTTCTTGGGGACTTGAACTCCAGACAGGGGAAACTCTGACTCCCTGAGGTCAGGAACTCAAACTTCTCCCTGATAAGCTCACCCAGGGGCTCAAACCCCCCTTAGCTCTTGGAGTCTCTGCTGGTCAGAGTGACCCCGAGATAGGTTAGAAAGTCTCTTTTCCCACCCTGGTCGTCAAAGAAGGAGTCAGAACTCTTCAGTCCTTGCTCTCAACGTTGTTTATTGTTTCTTATCTATAAAATCCTTTCTTCTGGCCTGCCGATGTCTGCTCAGCAGGTCAGACAGAGGCACACTGACACCCTCAGTGTGGTGTTATCTTTTATACTAAAAACTACATGTACATTATTTATCATAACTTCCCAATACCTATCACCTATGTTAGACAGTGAGCTTCTACTCTAAACCAATCTAAAAGTGCCACCATCACAGCAGAAGTTGGAGACCAAGAAGAAGAAGGAGAAAGACTGGACAACACCCAGATTCCTCCATCTTGCCTCCTGAACCCCCATTCTAAAAACTCCCTAAAATCTATTTTTCACGCCATGACTAACTATTATTCTACTTAGAATTTCGTGGCTTGCAGATCCTCATATAAGGTTGGTAATTTTTTTTTTCCATGGGTCAAAATCCAAGTCACAGGGGATTTGGGCTCTGTGCCAGGGTCTCTGAGCCCCCTGGGCAGGGGCTGGAGCCCTCCAGGGCAGCCAGAGGAATTTCCTGGGTTCTGACACTTACCAGTAACTCTGTGTGGGGATTTGCATCCCTTGTCAATAAGCCAAAGGAAAATAATTTAAATGATGCCTTCACTTAGGCCAGGGATCTTGCCTCGAGTCCCTGAAGGTCTAAAGTTGAGGTTCTCCCTGAAAATTCCTCAGTGCTGGCTGGAGATCTGTGGATTCATTGAAGCTCTAGGCTGATCTTCTGGCTGGCTCTCCAATTTACTGCCACAAAATCTCCAAAATACTGGAACAAGACCCCTTAACACTAATTTGGTTTACAGAGGGCATAATTTATTCAGGCCTGAGGTCACCCAAAGGATACTCCTAACCATTCGTGCACACATGATTTTACAAGTAAGCAATTTACATATTACAATTTACCCATTACTATCAAGCCCAGATTCAGTCCTTGTTTTGTCTACTCCTACATTCTTGAGCCGGATGTCTTCTTCTTCTCTTCCAACTGTTCTTGCTGGGAAAAGCAGTTTTTGTGTGCCTTGTTTCTCTGTTCACAGGCCCAGTAAAAACTAAATTAATCCCTTTGCTGACACATAGCATGGAAGCCTCTCTCCAGCTTCCTTCCCTGAGCCCTCCTGCTCCTGCAGAACCACCCTGATAATGGATCTCCGTGTGTTGGACATGGTGGCTGTCACCTTGACGTGGCCAACACTCACCTGGACGGGCTCCTGGCAGGTGTCCAGGGTGACGTGGCAGCACGCAGTGGTCCCGTTGGTGGTGAAGGACGTCCTCATCTGGGACATGCGGTGGTAGGTGTCCTCCAACCTGCCCAGGTGAGCTTTGAGCAGGGACAGCTCCAGGCCCAGCTCCATGGAAAAGCGGTTGTATACCAGGGGGTTGGAGAAGAAGATGGCCACGGTGAAGGTGGGGGCCTCATAGACCAGGACTCCACAAGAGCCGCGGAACAGGGGGCTGGAGAACTGGCAGGTGTCAGAGGAGCCTGGGGGCACGGAGGGGCTGGGGGGGACGGAGCTGTGCCCGCTGTAGAAGTAGGTCCTGGGGAGGAGAAACAGGGGTGTGCCATCAGGGGAGGATGGTGAGACCACCAATGTCACAGACATCTTTTATGAACAATCCTTTCCTTGGGATTTTTCCTCCTGAGAAGCTGAGAGGCCTCAGGAACAAAATGTGAACATTGATTATCTGCTGCTGTGGAATGCAACAGGTGCATCTGGGATTGGTCTCATAGTGTTATTTCTTATTCATGGCCAATCACAGCTGGCTCAGACTCTCTGTCTGAGGCACAAGCTTTTGTTATTCATTCTTGCTTTTTCTATTCTTAGCTAGCCTTCTGATGAAATCCTTTCTTCTATTCTTTTAGTATAGTTTTAATATAATATATATCATAAGTTTTAATATAATATAGATCATAAAATAATAAATCAAGCCTTCTGAACCATGGAGTCAGATCCTCGTCTCTTCCCTCATCCTAAGACCCCTCTAAACACAGTCACACACCAGGAGATGCTGGTGGAGCAAGTGGTAGGTGGTGGAAGCAGCAGGAGACAGTCTCAGCACCACTGGGAGGTGCTGGGGGCACTGGGAGGTGCTGGGGGCACTGCTGGGAGGTGCTGGGAGCACTGGGAGACAAGTAGGAGATTGACCAAGCCCTAGGAGATGCTCCCACCGTGGGATGATGACCCCACCCTGTGCTGGTGTTCACAGGGGTCTCAGGATGAGGCAAGAAATGAGAATGTTGACTTCATGTTTCAGAAGGCTGATTTATTATTTTATGATATAGATTACATTTAAAGAAAATGATATATTAAAACTTACTAAAAGAAGAGAAGAAAAGATTTCATCAGAAAGCTCACAAAGAATAGAAAAGAATAGAATGATAATAAAATCTGGTGACTGACCAGAGAGTCTGAGACAGCTGGACTGTGATTAATTATTAATTAAAAACAATTACATGCAACCAATCAAAGATGCACTTGTTGCATTCCACAGAAGCAAATAATCATTGTTTACATTTTGTTTTTGAAGTCTCTCAACTTCTCAAGAGAAAAAAATCTTAAGGAGAAGATTTTTCATAAAATATGTCTGTGACTCCACCGTGTCCTGGTTTGGAATGGGAGGAAAATTCAGAGAAGTGATGCAAAGTTTTTTGTGTAACTGACGGGCTGCCGAACCCCTAAAAAGCTGGGCAAAACTCTGTGAAACACACACGATAAAAACCAAAAACCCCAAAAACTCTCTCTTTCCTTTCCAATCAACAAAACGCAGCAAACCCCAACCTCAAGCCCCATCTCAACCAAACCAAGCCAAACAGTGCCACCGTGATATTTTATGGAAAATTCCTTCACCAGGATTTCTTCTCCTGGGAAGCTTCAGTTTCTCCCTGTTTTGCCTTCTCCCTTTGGAATGTGATTTGGAGGATTGCTTACCCAGCATGGGAATTGTTTTAATTTAATCACCAATCCCAGTCCAGCTGGGTCAGGACTCTGGTCAGTCACGGGTTTTTATTATTCATTCTTTTCCAGCCTTCTGATGTATCCTTTCTCTTTCTTTAGTGTAGTTTTAGTATATCATTTCTTTTAATATAATATTGAGGGAACACAGGAAATTCCTCTGGCTGCCCTGGAGGGCTCCAGCCCCTGCCCAGGGGACTTAGAGACCTTGGCACAGAGCCCAAGACCCCTGTGCCTTGATTTAGCCCTTAGAAAAAACAATTATCAACCTTTATAGGAAGAATTACAAGTCAAGAAAGTTTAAGTAGAATAATTGTTAGTTTGTCACAGGGTGAAAAATAGAGTTTTGAGATTTTTAGAATGGGGGCTCAAAGTCCCAAGATAGAAGAATTTAAGTGTGCCTTGTCCTTCCTTCCTTCCTTCCTTCCTTCCTTCCTTCCTTCCTTCCTTCCTTCCTTCCGCCACTTCCTTCCTTCCGCCACTTCCTTCCTTCCGCCACTTCCGCCACTTCCTTCCTCCATCTTTTAAGTGATGTTGGCATTTTTAGATTAGTTTAGAGTAAAAACTCACTGTCTAACATAGGTGATAAGTATTGAGAAGTTATTGTAAATAGTGTACACGTAGTTTTTAGAATAAAAAGATAACACCACACAGTTCCCCATGGTCCCTCACAGGCCCCTCATGGCTCCCTCACAGTTGCCCAAGAGCCCTCACAGCCCCTCACTGTGGATGCCATGGGACACAGAGAGAGAAACAGCAAGTGTTTCTCACAGCAGCTTATGAGAATTATTAGCAAGTTGTAAGAATGTGAGAACTTCAGTATAAACAATCTGCAGGTGGTGTTCTTCTACTTCATCTTTCTCTTCTTCTCAAGGACGGTGTATAAAGAATGTTTTTGTTAACTAGCCAATCAAACAGAATACATCGCATCACTCTATAAAAACCGCACGGTTCCTCTTGAATTAAACCTTCTTTTAGTCTTTCTGCAATACTGCCTCCTGCCTGTTCCTGTGTCATTCTCGGCGCAAGAGTGACACCTCACGGCCCTTCATGGCCCCTCATGGCCCCTCACAGCTCAAGGCTCTTCACGGCCCCTGAGCCGCCTCCGGCCCCGCCATTGGCGCCGCTCTTTGCTGCTCGCCAATGGCGGCCCGAGTCTGCAGTGACGTCACCGATCGCCGGGCAAAGGAAGGCCTGGGGCTGAGGTGCCCCGGGCTGGCCGGGAATGGGGTCCGGGGGTCCCCGGGCTCATGGAAACGGGGGATCCAGGGGCTGGGAGAGGAGGATACCCGGGAAAAGGGGTGCAGGGGGTGTCGGGGCAGGATAAGGGGGTGCAGGGAGTCTTGCAGCTGGGGAAGGAGATGCGAAGGGTCCCAGTGCCCAGGAATGGGCATTCAAGGGGGTCCCCGGGGGGCTCCCCAAAGCCCCTCCCAGGCGGCAGCAGGAGCTGGCTCAGGAGCTCTGGGCAGAGAAAAGGGGGTGACCCCGGCTTGGGGGGGACATGGGGGACTCACACACGCTCCCGGGGGGACACGACCCCCGGGGACCCCCCCTCACCTTGTCCCGCAGGGGAGGCCGAGCCCCAGCCCAGGCAGACGAAGCCCCCGAGCCCCGGCAGCATCTTGGGGGGCGTGCGGGGCCGGGAGGGGCAGGATCCGGGAAAGGGCGGAGGCTGCCGGGTTCCGCGGCTGCCTGGAAACCACGAAGGCGGCGGCAGCGTCTGTGACAGCGGCGCGGCCTCAGTTGCCTAAGAACGCGGCCCTGGCTGCTTGTTCGCGGAGCATTGGCCTCTGCAAAGTTCCTGAGCGTGCAGAACATTGGCCTCTGCAAGGAGTTCATCAACGTGCAGAGCATTGGCCTCTGCAGAAAGTTCCTGAATTTCCTTTGAAGGTAAAGATTGACTCAAGTTGAACTTTTTGGTTTTGTCTCATCTGCACTCTCAGAGAGAATGCCAAAGGGAAATACAGGATGGGATAATGCCCGTCTTCTGGTGCAGCAGTTCAGTGGTCTGCACTGTCACTGACATGTTTTATGAAAAATCCTTTGGGGTTTTTCTCCTGAGAAGCTGAGAGACCTCAGGAACAAAATGTAAACAATGGTTATCTGCTGCTGTGGAATGCAACAGGTGCATCTGTGATTGGTCTCCTCGAGTTGTTTCTAATTAATGGCCTCTCACAGTCAGCTGGCTTGGACTCTCTGTCTGAGACACAAGCTTTTGTTATTCATTCTTTTTCTATTCTTAGCTAGCCTTCTGATGAAATCCTTTTTTCTATTCTTTTTGTATAATTTTAATATAATATATATCATAAAAGAATAAATCAAGAGTCAGATCCTCATCTCTTCCCTCATCCTAAGGCCCCTGGGAACACCACCACAATGCACAGCTGAGTGGATGAACAATATATGCTCTACTGATTGTGCTGGTTTTTTTGCACTGAAGGAATGCAACATTTTCTAAATGTACTGGTCTATACTTTTTTTTCCCGTCTAGTGGTTGCTTAAACTGCTTAAAGGTGAATGAGGTCTGTTCAAGTTTCATCAAGTTTCAGTGGGTTGTTATCATCTGGTTATTAAAATTATTAGGGAGAGGCTTGTGAATTGAGGTGCAAACGAGACCATATGCCAAAATCAATAGTCTGGATTTTATGTAACAGTAAATAGGAGGAAGAGAGAGAGAAAGGAAAAGAAAAAGAAGCGGGGTGGGGATGGGGATGGGAATGGGGGGTTGGGAAGAATGGGAAGAAGGAGAGTGACAGAGACAGATGAAGTGAAAAACATCACCATTCCATGGATCCCATTGGCATACCATAAAATCCTCCTCTGGTCTTCTCTGTGCTGAGGTCTGGCAAAACGTAAGACTCCAATGGATTCATGCAGATTTGGGCAAGGTGGGACCTCCCAGGTGCCTCCCTGGGGTGGGGCAAGTTGGACTCTGTCTGTTGCTACTTTCAAATAAAATAAAATCTTTAGCATCTGTCTTTCCTTTGAGTCTGCCATCAATTGGCTTCTGGATTTTCAGCTCTGTTGTGTTACTTTGCGTGCCCTGCAGTCGTCTGGTGCAAGGCCTCAGGAATGGGTCTGGGGGCACTGTGGAGGTCTTTGAAGGGAGGTTTGTGTGCAAACCTGGCCTCAGCAGACGAGTCTGTGGCTATGACTTGCCCACCTTGAAGCCAGACAGAGCTGATTTTCAGGACAGCTGCTGGGTTTGGCTTTGTTGTGGATAGGTTTTTCTCTGCAGCCTTGTTTACTTCTCCCCAGCCCTGAGCTAATGGGACAATAGTGTCACCTTTGTCTTGTCTCAAGTTCCCTTGGGCAGCTTAACTCACAGTGCCAAGCTCCAGTCCAGAGGCATTTTCAGGGAAGGGTGGGCTTGGGTGGTCGCAGCCTCTTTATACACTTTTGTCCCAATGGGCAGAAAGTCCTTTATAACAATTTTTAAGCCATTAGCCATAACATTCCAGTCTCTCCCAAGTCCTGTGAGGAGCAGCTGAGAGATCAGGGGTGCTTTAGCCTAAAGAAGAGGATGTCCACTCTAGCTATTTTAAAGTAATATTTAGGCTGCAGCTTTGTCTGTTCTAACTATTCTTAATGTTCAGATTTTTAGCTCCAGGTTTCAGTATGATCCATCTTTGAATTGCATAAGGCAGCCCTATAGTTCAAATCAAGTCCATCTCGAGGCCTAACATACTAGCTACTTACACCAACCAAGCACTTAGCTACTTTCAAATCATAGAAAATTTTTAGCACCAGTATATGCCTTGAATCTGCCATGAATTGGGTTCTGGATTTTCAGAGTTCCGTTGTTGCTTCTTCCAGTTTTGTTGAGGCATTGTCACTCATCTGGGAGATCATGCCTTCAAAATGGCTTCTGGATTCCCAAAGAAGACCTCCACACCTCGTCTTTTGTCCAGAGAAAGACTGACATCTTTCACTGTGAGTACCCACTGGGCTGTGTTAAGGCTGCAAACTGCCCTGGTGTCCCTGCTCTCCCTGCCCCTGCTTTAGTGCAAGCAAGAAAATGCTTTAAGTAGGTAATAAGCAGAAATATTCTAGTAAGGCTATGAAACTCAAGTAATAAACGAAACAATTAAGAAGCTTTCTTTTTAGGTGAAAAGAGAGGGGGAATTGTGGGAATCCACAAAACCAGAGGGTTTTGGGAAAGCTGAAAAAGGCAAGCCTCAGATACAGTAGAACTGTGATTAGAGCTAAGCAGCTGCCATGAGAGGTCAGCAGAAAAATTATTTAAAAAGTAGAAAAGCAAGGACAAATAGAACAATGGTCTGTGTATTAACGCTTGTCTAGAATAACTCTCTAAGCTACAGAAAAGTTTATCTAGCAAGATATTAGGAAAGTTGAAGCTTAATAATGGAGCTCTGTGCATTGTGCTTTAAGGCTTACAAGCAAGTATTGTATTCAAAATAAGCAAGCATTGTTTTAACCAAAGGTACGTGGGCTTATAGTGGTTGGATAGAACTACTGTCAATGTGCTTTTGCTTTGTGTGATTGGTCAAGAAACTTATAAAGGAAGTTGTAACATTAAGTTCTTGCTCTGCTGCCTGGGATGTGAGCTGCTGGCATCTTCCCATTGTCATAACCATGTCATGAGAGTGATGCTGGAAAATAAAACAGCTCCAGGCAGTTCCACAGCAGCCCTGTCCCGTTTGTGATTTGTAAATAGCCCCCTGCTGGTGTGAAGACCAAGCTGCCCTTGGGCACCTGAGCATGTTGGGGGGGAAGCTCAGACTCTGCCCAAAGCCCTGTGAGACAGGGCTGGTCCCAGCTGGAAGAGCTTCCAAAGCAGCTGTTCTCTCTCAGCTCCTGTGTGGGCACGGATCCAGCCCTGCAGACACAGTGTACAGCAAAGCAAGTTATCTGCTGCCGCACGTCCAGAAGAAAATGTCTCAGCACCTTTGTGTCCCAGATATCTTTTATGAAAAATCCTTTCCTTGGGATTTTTCCTCCTGAGAAGCTGAGAAGCCTGAGGAACAAAATGTAAACAATGATTATCTTCTGCTGTGGAATGCAACAGGTGGATCTTTGATTGGCCCATGTTGGATGTTTGTAATTAATGGGCAATCACAGCCCAGCTGACTCAGACAGAGAGTCCAGGCCAGAAGCCTTTGTTATCATTCCTTCCTCTTCTATTCTTAGCTAGCCTTCTGATGAAATCCTTTCTTCTAGTCTTTTAGTGTAGTTTTAATATAATATATATCACAAAACAATAAATCAGGCCTGCTGAACCATGGAGTCAGATCCTCATCTCTTCCCTCATTGTAAGACCCCTGTGAACACCATCACACCTTTGTTCTGCAGGATGGTGGAAATCTTCCTGTGCTGGGAATTGTCCCCTGATTTTGGTTTACCATGTGTTGATGGTATCTCTCCCAAAGGAGTTGGCTTCTCTTGAAAGCTCTGGATTGGTAGGAATCTTGAGGGCTGTACAGTTCTCACCTGCTCCCTGGAGCCAGGGTCACAAATGTCCCTTGGTGTCTGGAGCTCACTTGACTGAAGATGCCCCAGTGCTGAGGCTCTGTCCAGGAGATCCCTCTGTTTTCTTCTCTGCAGGGGTCTGTGAGCCCAGAGAGAGAAAACAAATGCTAATTCACAGAGAGAACTACAACTTGGACACATTCCTGTGCTCCTCACTCTTGGTACAACGTTCCTTTCTTGCCTCTCTTGGACTCAGCCAGCAGTGCTATCTCCTTGCTGTGAGTTCTCAGTGCTGTACAGGGATGGAGTCAGGGCAGTTCTGAGAGCTCCTCCCCATTCTTTGAAAAGGTCACTGCCTCAATGCAATGAACCTGAAGAGGAAACAAATGCCCAAAGAGCAGAAATCCCCAACCATGTCACATGCAATCACGGAGAAGCTGATGGGACAGAGCCATGTGGTTGGAGTATGTGTATTGCACTCTGTATTGTTAATTTCTTGGTGCTGAGTATTTCAGCAAGCAACTTCCAGGGCTTCCAGGACTGTCCTGGGCAATGTGATCACAAATTGTTCACCAGTGCCACTTGTTTAAGAAAAGCCTTTCTGAACAAGCCCAACTCTGAGGCTCTAGCTGGTTTATTTTTGCCTTTCAGCTGCTTCCCTCTAAGTTGCTGTGGGAGAAGTTTCTCAACATGAAGAAGAAGGCCAGCACTGGCGGGAGTTTTCTACCCAGAATTGGCCCATGTGTAGACCTGGGGAAGACTGGTCCAAAGGTAGCCTTTTCCTGCTCTTCTCCTTTCTGTTTGATGGGAAGTTTGAAGAGGGTGTGTGCTTGTGACAGGCTTGCCTCCAGCAAAAGACCTCAGTGTGCAGGTCCTGTTGTCATTGCAAGCTGCTGTTAGAGGTGGGCTGGGAGTCCTGATCTGCACTAAGCCAACACAGATAAGCTCTGCTGAAGCTGCCTAAGTGTAGCTGCCATTGCTGAAACAATGGGGGGAAGGCTGGGGACACAAAGGCCCAGCATTGCCATGGGCCATTCTCCTGCTGAAGGAGCCACCTCTTGCTTTGGTGTGGTCACCATCAAATGCTCGGGGTCACAGGATTCCCTCTGCAGTGGCAGCGTTGGCCTTGGAAGGCCGAGGACCTGCAGGAATTACTTCAGCTTTAACCAAACAAATTGCCTTTATGCTTTGGGCTGGAACAATGTGTTGGACCCTGAGGGGGTGTTAGATTTTGCAGGCTGCCAGATGTACAGGGGACTGGCCCTGGGCAGAGGGGAATGGATGTGCTTTATCTGGATCAGTGCCTTCTTAGAGGTGTGTTTAAAGCTGCTTTTCTGGCAGGACTGGCTCAGTAGAAAGCACAGTCCCAACGGGTAGGTGACTGAGGTGGGCTGTTGTTATGAATGAGGTCCCTATATGTCTAATGTAATAAACCAACATTAGAATTTAGCAGCAATTTTAATTGGGCAGCAATTTTATATGAAATCGTGCAATCAAATATAATCAAGCAGCTACAAAATAATTTGGCAGTGGTTTGGATAAAGCATAAGCAAAACCATTCAGGATACAGGGGGGTTTTCTCACCCTGCCTCCCATTCAAAAGATAAAGAATCCAAACACAACTTCTAGACTGGATGCTAATACATATTCCTCAATAATTTTCTGTCAATCTCCTCCTATTTTTGATTCTTGAAATCTATGTCACTGTACTGCACAGTGCATGCTCTGCTTGTTTCTAAGGGGTCTTTTGGTTTTGGTGGTCGCTTCCCACGAAGGCTTCTCCTCATCATCACTGTCCTTTG